>NC_090873.1:1989762-2022262 GCF_036669935.1 Montipora foliosa
AACCGTCTTCCGCTTGACCTCTGATAGCTTGTAAACAGACTCAAGCGTAGCTCTTTTGCGAGCACAAGAACAGCAGCGATTACCAACGCTTGAGCTCTTCAAGTTCACAGCCAAACCAATCGATTGGCCAAAGTTTATTGAAAGATTTCGTGACCAAATACACAACACGACGACACTTGCTGATTCAGATAGGATGGCCTACCTATTTCAAAACCTCGATGGTGAGGCTAAGAAAGCGGTAGAAAGTCTAGGTGTCACAGGTCATAGCTATGCAGCCGCCCTAAAGACATTGAAACGCCAGTTTGGAAATCCTAACAGTGTTGCAACAGCTTACCTAAGCAACACGCTGGACAGTACCCTTGTGTCTTCGAATAACAGACAAGGCTTGCGGGACTACTATTACCAATTGAAAGCATGTACGACGTGGTGTGCGAAGATGGGTCAGTCGGCTATACTCCAAACCCCGGAGCATCTCAGCAGAGCAACTATGCGACTACCGATGCACCTAAGAGTAAGATGGTATGAGCACATAGATGGTCGTACGAATAAGTCCAACCTGGTCGAGTTTGAAAGATGGTTGCATAAACGAGTTAACCCCTTGTTTAAAACCGAAATCAAGCATTAAATTCCATCTCCTTGCCACTGGAACAGATTTCCCCAACGAAGTCCTAGTGGAAAGCGATGCCATCACTGATCTGAAGCAAACTCCTCAGTTGCACCCCCTGGCCATGGCAACAGGGCTTCTCACGGAAGTTCGGAGAGACAGCAATGTCTCTTACAACTCAAAGCAAGGTTACGCTAACTTTCAAAATAAGGAAGCAGAAAGGAACGCTCAGTCGAATAGGACGAAGTATGTTGTTTGCATGCTGTTGCGTATTGTCCTGTGTTTAAGTCCAAGCAACTCCTTAAGCTTAAGGACGGTGGCTACTATTGTCATTGCGCATACGTTCTGCGCATCTCGAGATTTAACTCAGATTTCCTATTGGCGATGCTTATTAATACAGGGATATTTTTGCGCGGTTCAAAACTATGCGGAGAAAGTAGAACTTAGCAAGTGCTCTTGGTATCCAAAAAGAAAATTGGCGGTAACCACACATTTTTCAGAGATAGTTAAGCTTTAATTTGGAAAACAACGCCATACATTTCTTTGTATTTAAAAGCTTTTTACAAATATTGTTAATTGAGGTTACCATATACCTCCAGATCGGCAATTTTCTTCAAATTTGGATTTTTCGGTTAAAGTAATGATCGAAATGGGATCTCTAATGTAAAATAAAAATTATTCAAAAAGATTAATATTGGCGGAGAAATGGCGGTTTTACGTTTTGGCCGGAAGCAAAAATTACCCGTCCGATTGACAGTTTTAGCACTGTTTTCTCGAATCAATTTTTTCAGTCGAAGCGGGCACTTTAAGGGCTAAAACTCACAGGGAATTTGTTCAATTGCCCCCAAATTTTAACAGTGGCTAGGTTAACATATAAACAACAAACACGTGTCCGCGAATTTCTTATTTCAAAATATTTTTCTCTGATAGCGATTTTTGTACGAACACTTCACATTTTTCAATACTATTTCGAAAACGTTCTATAACTTTTCACTGTAACTGAGTATGGCAAAACACAGACACTTCTTTTTAGCGCTTTGGGTCGGGAAACGGAGGAACAAAATAAAATAGCAAAAAGCAAAATTTGCTTTGACTTGTAGCTTTGAAAAGGTGATTCGGACGCTCGCATTTAGAGGTCGTGAAAACTTCGACAATTCATTTAATTTCAAAATTCTTTATATGGTTTGATAGCCAGCTCTATTAGCTTTAATTTGATATAGGGGTATAGGTATCTACAGTTTAAACCGGACGCGCTGCATCGCTCGGACGCGAGACACCCGTGAAGGTATACGGTAAGCTTAACTATCTTCGAAAAATGCGTGATTACCCCCAATTTTCTTTTTGAATTTCAATAACACTTGTTAAGATCTGCTTTTTCCGCATATTCAGTAAACCGCGCAAAAATACCTTTGAATTAGTAGGCACCGTCCTTAAAGGAAAATCATCAGGCGAAATGCCGTCCCAGTAAAAAACGCTGTTTGAAGGAACAGTGCAGTCTACCCCACCACACACTGTTACATGAAGGTCACCAAGCACATTCAAATCCTAATTATCCAACAGACACCTACAGCAGCAAACCCAGGACATCAGTTCCTCCGCAAGAAGTTGCTTGACATTGCGGGCCTTCCCCAAGTTCCTTAACCACTGCGGAGAGTAACGTCCACCAAGTTTGTGTTCAGCCCCAACGAAAGGTCCTCCCTCAAGTCCTACCAGTTCAGATCCATAGCCAAGGAAAACTAGTCAACGTGTACGCTGTTCTCTATCCTGAAAGTGACTCAACCCTTATCAAAAGGGATTTAGCAGACCACCTACAACTCGTTGGTGAAGCCTACCAACTTAACCTGAGCACGGTTGGCAATGATGTGAGACTCAGCGTCTGAATAGAGTGAGTTTTGGTCTCTCGTCTAAAGATCATTCAGAACCAGTAATGGTGAATGGAGCGTGGGTTATTGACAAGCTTAATATCCCGTCCGTCAAACTGCCGAAAAGGGCAGCCATCGAACAGTGGAGTCATTTATCTGGTATCGACTTCTAGTTGGATCTGATATGGCCCACCTGCTGATTCACCTCGAAGTCCGCCAGTGACGAGTGTACGAGCCAATCGCCATTGAGACCCCCCTTGGGTGGACCCTCTTTGGTAACGCAACCAAAGGACTGTGTGACACAATCATGCAATGCAAACCTTCTTGCAACAATCGCAGGGCTCCCTCTGCAACAGAAAATTGAACGATTTTGGGAGGTCGACTCGTATGCGACGAAGCAAGATCCCTCAGAAGCCACCCTGTCCCTTGAAGACCAAAGAGCCCTGGTGAAGCCAGATCCCTCAGGAGCCACGCTGTCCATTGAAGACTAAAGAGCCCTGGCTGTCTTGCAGAGCAGTACAGTGAAAGAACAGGGTCACTATAAAACACTGTTGCTATGGAAAGGTGAGCCAATCATGCAAAACAGCCGTGGTAGGGCAGTTTCAAGACTCCACTCGACCGAAAGGAAGCTCAAGAAGGATCCAGAATTGACGGTGAAATACGAGAAAGTCATAAATGATTACGTCAATAGAGGTCACCCAAAAAAGATGACTCACGAAGAGGCCAAATTAACATCTTTAAGAACGTGGTACTTGCCACACCATCCAGTGCTGAACTCCAACAAACATGGCAAAGTCCGCCCGGTTTTTGACGCCGCAGTTTAAGTTTCATGGCGTTTCGTTGAATGGCCAGCTTTTGACCGGTCCTGATTTATTAAACAATTTGGTTGGAATCCTCTTGAGATTTCGTAGTGGAAGGATTGGCGTTATAGCAAATGTTCCATCAAGTTTACGTTTATGAAGAAGATAGAGAATCACTACGCTTCTTGTGGAGAGACTTAGATGAAACAAAGAAGCCGGACGAATATCATATGACAGTTCGCGTGTTTGGCTTCGTCGACTCGCCATGTTGGAGCTATGAATTTCCCAATACTAAGCGAGGTGTGTTGAGTGCCACAGTGTGTTCGATCCACTTAGCCTCGCCGCCCCGGACGTATTTAAGGCGAAACTGCTCGTTCAAGAACTTTGGAGACGTCAAATCGAGTGGGATGAAGTGCTGCCTGACGACATGCTCCAACAGTGGCAAGTTTGGAAGGGCGGTTTGAAGATTTCGTAGCCCATCGCAGTCCCTCAATGGTACGGCTTTCATCATGACGAGTGCCAAAGCGTTCAGTTACACATGTTTTCTGATGCATCTGAAATCGCTCACGGAGCCGTTGCCTACTTCCGCACGGTTATTCGTGGACAAGTCAATGTGAGCTTTGTTAGGGCCGATTTACACGGTACGACTTTGTCGCATGCGACAACGGCTTACGACAAGCGCACGACATGATTTACTATTGTTGTGTACGTCAGAAAAAATGTCGTAGCATTTTAAAACATGTTTTAAAACGCTGAGACAATCGTAAGTCATGTCGTAGGCCTGTCGTGAGCTTGTCGCATGCGACAAAATCGTATCGTGTAAATCGCGCGCTCTCATTGGCTCGCTATCTCGGATTATCAGCCGATAATCACCTCGACGGACAAAATGGCTGCCAGTAGTCGTTTTGTCATTGTAAGTGAAGATGATTTCGCGTTGAAATGTTTTTTTTTTTCTCTTTTGTGAAATAATCACATGTGTATTTATACTAAAACAATTATTCCCCTCAGGCTCGGTGATTATCGGTGAATATTCACCCCGACTTCGTCTCGGTGAATATTCACCGATAATCACTTCGCCTTCGGCGAATAATTGTTAAATATGCATGGTGGATTAGGTATAAATTCAAGTTAAGGAGCAAGGCAAGGAGACGGAGCCCGCCTCCAGTGCAGCTGACCAAGAATTTGTGCGGTGATGACCTCAAGGAAAGCTCGTTGGCCTTGTGCATGATAGCCCAAATTGAATCGTTTGAGGAAGAGTATAAAGAACTTCAAGCAAATCGAGCACTCTTGAGTAACAGTCCACAGCTCCCATTGCAACCGTTCCTTATGGAAGGAGTGATCAGAGTCGGTGGCCGACTGAACAAAGCTTGGATACCCTTTGAAGCAAAACACCACGCATTCCTCTCACCAACGCATCCTTTGACGAGATTATTGGTTCAAGACCTTCATGAGAAGCACTCCCAAGTAGGAAGGGAACACACATTGGCTCTTGTGTGCCAGCAGTACTGGATTCCACGAGTGAAATCATTCGTCAGAAAGATTGTTAATGACTGTCTTCACTGCAAAAGGAGATTAGCAAACCCAAACGTACCTCTGATGGCTTCCTTGCCCATAGAGCGAGTCGCCTTTGGTGAGCCTCCGTTCGCGAACACTGGCGTGGACTATTTCGGTCCGATAAATGTTAATTAAGAGTGGAAGAGTTGTTGAAAAGAGATGAGGATGCCTCTTTACATGTTTGACCACCCGCGCGGTCCACTAAGCACCGACTCCTTTATCATGGCTTTGAAAATATTTCCTGCAAGTAGGGGAAACCCTAACACAATACGTTCCGACAACGGATCGAATTTCATTGGAGCTAAACGGGAACTGACAGAGGCTTTGAAGTCAACAACAGATCTCTAGAGAGCTCGCTCATGAAGGGATCACATAGTACTTCAATCCCCCTTCATCCCCGCATATGGGAGGAATATTCGATTATATGGTTAAGCAAGTGAAGAGTGCATTAAAGGCTGTCATAAATGACCAAGTTCTGCCAGAAGAAACGCCCCATACAGTCCTCGTTGAGGCAGAGGCTATCGTGAATAGCCGACCACTCACCGCCGGTCAGTGATGATGTAAATGATTACGAGGCACTGACCCCAAACCACTTCCTCATTGGACGAGCATCGCCCAATAGCTCACCTGGTCTATTTGAAGAACGTGAAATTAATAGCCGCAAGAGATGGAGAACAGCCCAAGCGCTTGCTGTTATGATATGGCGACGGTGGCGCAGGGAGTACTTGCCCAATCTTTCGATTCGTTCGAAGTGAAACAAGGAACAGCAAAATCTAAAGAAAAGTGACTTAATGACGATGCTCCCCGGTCACATTGGCCCCTTGGAAGAGTTGTCAAGACCTTCCCTGGAGATGATGGTAGAGTGCGCACGGTGGAAGTCAAGACCCCTAACGGTACCTTGATGCGACCTCCCGCGAAGATATGCCTGTTAGAAGAATCTGCTTGATCATATATCGAACATATTCTTGTATTTTTTTACAAGAGGTTGAACAACCTTTACTAATCCATGATAATTACTAGTTTAATTAGTTTTGCATGGCGGACAGGATACGTACGAGTCTCCTTTATTCCTCGTTACGACGGATTTTCGTTACGCTGTTGCGCGTTGTTAACTTTTCCCTGTGAACGTCTTGACCTTTTCATGACGAACTAGTTTCGTTTCTTACTTTTCGTTTATAGACATTTTTCCTGAAAAAAAAAATTGATTGCTCTTCAAACAATCAACATTATCTTTTAGCTGCAAACTGGCTAATCAAATTTCTTTGACTTTCCTTCACGGCAGTGACTTGGTAACTTAAATTATCCTCTCCTCAAACACGGGCTTTCTTCTTGAAAGTCAATTTCAATGGGAATCATTTCTTTGCACCGATAAATAGCTAAATGGTGTGAGAGCATATTTTTCTTACAAAATGCTATGCCTTTATATATAGTCGATACGACAAAATTATATTGACATGCCTCGTTTAAACTTCTCGAACTTTTCATGTTCAAGTTGGTTATTTTCTTTGTTATACTAAGGCAATTGATAAAATTCATCGTTCTTCAAGCAGTTTTTTATTTGCTGACAACAGCCTCGATCATCTTTACTGGAGTTTCCGGGGACTCAGTGATCATCACATAAAGTATCTACTCAAACAAAGGGTTTCTACAAAGTAACTTCGACAATAGACCAATTTCGATATATTAAAATTCAGTCCTAAACAAAAGACATCATCTCGAGGCTCTGGGGAATAAAGTCATACAAATCCTTATATTTATTCCCCAGAGCCTCGAGATGATGTCTTTTGTTTGAGACTGAATTTTAATATATCGAAATTGGTCTATTGGTAAATCAGTGTGCGAAATCTCTTTATATTGCATATGGGACGATTTAGGTTTGAAGAATGAATTGATGTTGTAAAATTCCTGCCTAAAATTAATTTCGGAATTTTCTCAGCATGTCACGAAAGAACGCCTCAAAAATAACTGCCTGAATGAATGTTTTAAGTGCTCATACTGAAGACTGACAAATAAGGTACTACCTTTAGCCCTAACGCCATCGTCTCGGGACGGCCATTTTAGCTTCTAACAAGGAAGACGAACAATTTAACTCCTGATAGAGTAGGGGATACACGAATGACCAGAAAAATGTCACATAGGAAAAATGGAAATGGAGGAGGAAATACGAAAAAAGGAGGAAATAATTGACACTTCATAGATACTTTCTCTTCAAAGTGCTTTTTGCCTAGTCAGCCCTAGACCCGAGTTTAATTTTAAATTATCACATCAGTACGTTTTCCTGCCTTTCGTTGCTTTCCTTGTAAAGTGAAAAATCCCGCAAAGGCACGGCCATTTCTGCCACTCTTTTCCGTATTAAATGCATGTGACTGGAGCGAAAGAACGTGGCATATGCAATGGCGAGAGCTCTTCCCACACTGATTTACTTTCAATCAAATTAACTCCATGTCTTACTGAGTGCTTTAGTTCATTGATTTTACGAGATTTGCATTCATTGAATTAAAGAAATAACTTAGTGATGATCCAATGAAATACAGATCCAGATCTCGGCAAATAAACTAGATGATATAATGACCCTTTGCTAAATGATCGCATTTTCGAGAACTAACGTATTAAGAAGGAGGAAACCTATCTTGTTGTATACTAGGATATAATGGCGGACTACGGTAACCTGGGATTCGCTCTATTTGTCATCACCATTCCCCTTTTCATCGTCGGAATACTTGGAAATGTGCTGGTTATCAGAATCGTTCACAAAACACCAGAAATGCAATCAGTCACGAACTATCTCTTAGCAAACTTGGCGGTCAGTGATATAATCACCATTTTCCATACATGGCCTTCCATGTTGCTGGAAAGAAACGTCGTTTTAAAGGAATTTGATTGTAGGTGGATGGCGTTCGGTTTTACTGTCAGCGTTTCCTCCTTTACCTTAATGGTTCTAGCAGTTGAAAGATATCATGCTTTGCTAAAGCCGTTTAAAATTGGCTTACGCTTAAAACAAGAAAATGTGAAAAGAGCTATCGCAATTATTTGGATCTCAAGCGTTCTTATTTTCCTGCCGAATGCGATCATGGAGTCGAAATGGAGTGAAGTTGTCCATTTCTGCTTTCCATCAAGCAAAGCGTACTTTTTTGCATCGTTTTCAATCATCATGTATATTCCATTAGTGGTTTTTCTTTATTGCTACGGATCCCTGATCAAAGGACTCTACTTTGGCAACAAAATTTGTGCTTCGCTCGCAGACAGACAAGAAGACAGAGCTTGTGAAAAGAAGAAACTTGTGATAACATTTATGCTAGCAACTGCAGGCTTTGTAATCGGTTATGGACCAGTTGTTACCTCTTACACCCTTGCTGTTATCGGAGCTACTCATGGAAATTACTCTTCTGTCGTTGTACCCATTTTAGAATTTAATTACTTCTGTAGCTTGTGTCTGAATCCTGTTTTGTATGCTTTTCGCAGTATGAACTTTCGACAAGGATTTAAACGGACAATATTTTGTCGAGATTCACAACCACAAAACGAGATGTCACGGCAGCCGTGTAGAAGGAATACCATAAGTTAATTCTTTTCGTAGAACTTCTGCTTATGTAATTGTTTTATTTCTTTTTTTATCGACTCGCGAGGCGATAACTTTCTGTCACTTGACCGCTGTTGAATGGTCTGCTGAGCTCCACCGAGGCTGCTATTTAACAATTAGACCCGTAGCCCTTGAGGGCGAAGGGTCTAATTGTTTTAGTAAAGGCAATAACAAAGCTAGCAAATGCCAGTTGAAGAAATATTTATTTGGGAATAAAACGAAAGAAAGCGTCAAGCTTTTCGTTACTCAAGGACTAATCAAAATGCAGGATTTGCATATAGTCCACTAGTTGGGCGATACTAAACCTCACTAGTGGCTCAGAGGCAAATCATGACGGTTTGGGTCCTGTAACAATAATAATAATAATAATAATAATAATAATAATAATAATAATAATTTATTACAGTACAGGAGAACTCGGATTTTTCCCAGTATCCTCGAGTCTTCAATGAAAGAAAACACCTTTTCACATCTGTAGAAAAGTTTGTAGAAGCATAATTTAACTTTTTAGCAGTCGATCTTGTGAAGAAAGTAATGTCACGTTTACGAAAATGTTAAGTATCCTAGATCAGGGCATTTTGTTCGAATCAGGAACTGGACAGATCCAAGTTAATAAATTTAAGGTAAATACACATACGCTCCTCAGTTTCATGTCAATCAGTAGAAAGCCACAATAACTGGACATTCTTCCCAAAAGACTAACAAATATCGTAGGCATATCTAGCAAGTTGTAACGAAGAAAGACGAGATAAACGTGGAAGGGCAAAGAGAAGAAAGAGCCACTTGAACCATGTGCGAGGAATGTAAATACAACTATTTGAGGCTAGAGACTAAAGAAAAGCCAGCAAGCGGCAAGATAAACGATAAACTAAACATATGAGTTACTCGCGATCGGCTTGTACCTGTCTTATTCTCCTGATTATCGAGGGGCTTCAGAGTCCAATGTAATCATGTCTTCGTCCAATAAATAACACAGAATAAAGACAAAAGAAATGGTCGGTTTGTCGCTTTTGAATCTTCCTTCTGACTCAATCAAGTAAATTCAATTAGAAGTACATATCTCTTTATAGACCCTATGCAAAAATGGCTGCCTTTAAATTATTCTTTTGTTCATATTCAAAATAGCCCAACTAACCTCGTTTTTGAGACAAAAATTCTAAAGAATTTGTTATCCTGAACGAGGATATTATTTTGCTCATATTCAAAATAGCCAAACTAACCTCGTTTTTGAGACAAAAATTCTAAAGAATTTGTTATCCTGAACGAGGTTAGTTGGGCTATTTTGAATATGAACAAAAGAATAATTTAAAGGCAGCCATTTTTGCATAGGGTCTATTATTAACTTTTCAAGAAGGATTACTAGTGGGTGTTGGGCAATTTCTGCTTAGGATAAATTTCAAATTGTTTTCAACTGTTTTATTAACTTTTCTCTACTAGTTATTCCTATGGATTTTTCGAGAATATTTCTTCCTTGGAGATGAGTAAACTGAGATATCAAGGCTTAAGATACGTAGCAATTAGCATTTTCAACTCACTGAACTTTTCAAAAGGTACTCCTTTAGACAGTTTTTCCCGACAATCTATTATTATGAACAAAGAAAGACCTTTTAGATCAGACCAGCCACCTCGAAATGTTAACTGGCACTAAGGCGCAAAAAAAAAAGAACGGTTCGCAGTCGACCACTCATCCCGTCAACTGCCACATTCCACCTTGTCACCCACAAAGGGAACACGTAAGATAGCATTGCACTTGCTTGAACTCAGTGCCCGTCTGGGAAAACTGGGTTGTTGTTTCTTATTTTACCTCACACAATGCCAACTAGTTCGCCTTCGCCTACAGACGTTCGAGTGGACGTGCACTCAGTACCGTTGGAGATAGCGCCTAAAGACACTCGAAACGCAACGCAAAGCGACAAGGATGGGACTAAGGTTATAAGTGAGTGCCGTCAAGAAGACATTGCGAGCGTTCAAATTAACCCTTACAAAACACTATGGAGAAAGGGTTTTCCCAGATGGCGAAATCACTTTCGAGCATGTTGACACAAACGCTTGAGAATTAATGTCTGTGAGGAGGAGGTTATTGAGGGTGATACAAACGACTGTAATCTGTCAAACCCCTCTCAACGAGAAAATCAAGATCGTGATCATCGAACGAGCGCATGGATGTTAACGTTGATCCTTCGGTCAATGACCTGTTGTCCGACGTGGAAGAACGTAACACCGGCAAACAATCCAAGGCCGCCGAATCTACCGGGGACTTCCTCGAAACTGTATAAAATGATCTAAAGTCGGAGGAAACAGGACCTCCCGTTCATAAAGAACTCACTAAAATTGGGACGCGTCTTGTACGCGACGGCCTGCTGGAAGACCCGGCTTGAAGAAAAGTTCAACAAACACCGCAAACGGAAAACTGTTAAGATTTGACTAAAGTTCGGGTAATCAGCTGATTTGGAACAATCTCAGGCCGGCCATTAGGTCGCAAACTGGAACAATTAAGAAATTGAAACCAGTCACAGATCTTAGACTATATGTTGTAACCACCTTTAAGGGGTATTTGACTAACCACTGTTATGTTTAAACGATACGATCCCATGTCAAGATGTACCTTAAGTCGTTGGGTAAACTTTGTATTACAAGGTTCAGGCATTAATCTGAGCATTTTTATGCCTCATAGTACTAGGGTAGCCTCAACCTCAAAGGCTAACTTGAAAGATGTCCCCCCAGCAGATATTTTTCTTGAAGCCGGATGGAAATTAGAGACCACTTTCGCTAAGTTCAATGACAAAAAGATGGTGGAAGACATTTTTGCCAATACAGTGTTGCAGTAATGTTTCATTTGAATGTAGAAATGCAACTGCCTTTGAAGTCTCCCGCGTCCCCCCCTGCGGGTGACAAGGTGGAATTCAAAAGTTGAACGCGACTAACCGGAAGTTAAAGTTCGACTGGAATTCCATCTTCTCACCATACACAGAGAGAATGCGTGCCCTCCCTTGAACTCAGCCCTCAATCCTTGCTACGATGCACATGAATAGTGCCTCAAAGCCTGAGTTTACGCAAGCGCAATACTGTCTCACATAATCGCTCTGTGTATGGTGACAAGACGCAAGCCAGTCGAACTTCAACTTCCGCTAAGACT
Organism: Montipora foliosa; assembly: GCF_036669935.1. Classification (NCBI taxonomy): domain Eukaryota; kingdom Metazoa; phylum Cnidaria; class Anthozoa; order Scleractinia; family Acroporidae; genus Montipora; species Montipora foliosa. The sequence continues at coordinate 2,001,299 of NC_090873.1, forward strand.
TGTTCAACTCATTCCGGTGAAAGATACAAAAAAGTTCTAAATGCCGTTTGTCTTATTGATACTTTCTCCTCAAAGTGCTTTTTTCCTTGTCAGCCCTAGACCCGAGTTTAATTTAATTTTGTCACATTAATACGTTTTCCTGTACATGTCTTTGGTTGCTTACATTATAAAGTGACAAACTCCCTAAAAGCAAGACCTTTTCTGCCAAAAGTTGGCACTCTTTTCAGTGTTAAATGTGATTGGAACGAAGAAACGTCACATGTGCAATGTAAAGAGCTCTTCCCACACTGATTCACTTTCAATCGAATTTATCTTAGAGCCGAGAAACCCCATCTCTTAGTTGATACTTTTAGTTCATTAATTCGTCAAGATCTGCATTCATTGCTTCAAAGAAAACTAACTAAGGGATGATCAAGCGAAAGAGATGTAAATACATAACTAATTCAGGGCTCGAAATTAACAAAAAAAATCCAGTCGCAATTTGCGACAAGATGCGAAAATTTAGTCGCAATTTCGCAAATTTTAGTCGCAAAAATCGCCGCGCTGCATTGTATTGTCAGCATTTTTGGGAAAAAAATATGAGCCCGCAATACATGTGTGTAAAGAAACCGCTGAAAATGGCGAATGATCGAAGGAATGGAGCTGTGCACGTAGCATCGCAGCTAAATTACTCTACAATTACGCTATCTTCAGAGAAAATTCACAGCGAGAAACAAAATAATTTTGTCGTTTATTTATTTTAGCAAAAGTAGCAGCAAAGTGGCAACTGCTAACCCTTTTGTTTCGAAAGAGCGAAGGTGACAACAAGTCGCGAAGTTGCGACTTCTCCAGATATTTTAGTCGCAAAGAGAAAAATTAAGTCGCAAATGCGACCGTATTGGTCGCAATTTCGAGCCCTGTAATTGAAAAACGATCCATTTTAACGGAACACATCTGTTCTAGTTGTCGCAAAGAACTGTAAACTCGGATTTATTAAACTAGATAATTAAAATGAACTTTTGCCCTTTGATCTCATTTTTAAGAAGAGAGCTAACGTATTTTGGAGGAGATCGAACGATCTTTACTAATCCAAGATTATAATTAGTTTAAGGAGTATTCCATGGCGGCCAGGATACAACTCTCCGCGATTCCTCGTTACTAAAACATTTCGTTACCCTGTTACGCGTTGTTTTAACAACATTCACCTAATTGAACTTCTTGAACTTTTCATGATATAAACTAGCTACTATTAAGTTTCCGTTTTTCAAATAGTCAAAATTATGTTTTTGCTGCCAACTGGCTCATCGAATAATCTTTGAGTTTCCTTCACGGCAGTGACTTGATAACTTAAACTATCCCCCCATCAAACACGACTTTCAAGTAAATTTGAATGGGAATCATTTCTTTGCGCCAATAAATAGCGACATGTTATAAGGGCATATTTTTCTTACAAAAAGCTATATGCTTTTTGTCGATGTGACAATATTATTTTGAATTGTCCCCATTAAACTTCTCGAACATTTCATGATCAAGTCGAAAATAATTTTCTTAGTTTAATAAGGCAATTGTTTTGCGCATGATAAATTCGTAGTTTTTAAAGCAGTTTTTAATTTGCTTTAAGCAGGCTCTCTTGATCATCTTTACTAAAGTTTCCCCGGAATCATAAGTGATGATTTCCCAAAGTATCTCCTCAAACACAGGGTGCTCCAAAGTAACTTCGACAATTGGTAAATTTGTGTGGGAAAATCTCTTTAAATTACATATGTGACGTTTAGAAGTTTTTAAGAATGAATTGATGTAGAAAATTTTCTGCTTAGAATAAATTTCGAATTTTTTCAGCGTCTCAGAAATGGACTCCTTGAGCAAAAGTAACTGAATGATATGTTTGACGTGACCATACGACAAATAAGATTCTACCTTTTGTTTCAACGCCGTCATTTCCGTACGGCCATTTTAACTTCTTACAGGGTAGGGGAACAATTTCACTCCTGAAAGAGTAAGAGATAGACGAATGACCAGAAAGAAAATGTCAACTGGGGAAAAAAATTGACACAAATGACGATCACGAGGAAAAACGAGACTTTCGTTGGTAAAATAATTGCAGATTCTGCAAAGAAAATCCATGCTTTACTTAATCAGAAAAGCTTTAAAGATGACAAATCCATTAAAGGCACCGCCTTTTTTCTGCGAAAAATTGGCACTCTTTTGCCTGTTAAATGTGAAACGCGGCATATGCAACGGAAAGAGCTCTTCCCACACCGATTTACTTTCAATCAAATTAACCTCCGAGAAACCCTTTTAGTTTAGTGATTCGTCAAGATCTGCATTCATTGAATTAAAGAACTAACTTAGCATGACCAGAAACCCATAAGGGTTGAAACGTGTAACGCGCGTTCACAGCTTCCGAATATTCAGTCCAGTTAATTTCGCGCGAGAACATTGGTGGTATTGCGTCACGGTGTTCTTGCGACCTGATTGGTTGAATGTTCAGCTTCTCTCTTGTTGTTCCAAATATGGTACTTAGCAAATTGAATATGCAGAAGCTTGTTTCCCAGCACACAAGGGGCCGTTACACGTTTCAACCCTTGTGGGTTTCTGGCATGACCCAATGAAACATCTGTTACAGATCTCGGCAAATAACCTCAAAGGATTTTTAAATAAACTAAATTATAAAATGACCTTTTACTGAATGATCGCATTTTCGAGATGAGAGCTAAAGTATTCAGAAAGAAGGAAGGAAAACCTATCTTGATGTAATAGAATGTAATGGCGGACTATGGTAACCTGGGATTCATTCTCTTTGTTGCCACCATTCCATTTTTCATCGTCGGAATAATTGGAAATGTGCTGGTTATCAGAATCGTTCACAAAACACCAGAAATGCATTCAGTCACGAACTATCTCTTAGCAAACTTGGCTGTCAGTGATGTAATCAACACTTTCAGTATATGGAGTTTCATGTTGCCGGGAAGAAACGTCGTTTTAATGGAGTTCGATTGTAGGTTGATGGCGTTCGGTTTTTCCATCCCTGCTACATCCATTACTTTAATGGTTCTAGCAGTTGAAAGATATCATGCTTTGCTGAAGCCGTTTAAAATTGGCTTACGCTTAAAACAAGAGAATGTGAAAAGAGCTATCGCAATTATTTGGATCTCAAGCGTACTTACTTCCTTGCCGATCGCGATCATGGAATCGAAATGGAATGAAGTTGTCAATTTCTGCCTTCCATCCAGCAAAGTGCTATTTTTCGTATGGACTGGAGTGGTCGTTTACATTCCCTTAGCAGTTTTCCTTTATTGTTATGGATCCCTCATCAAAGGACTCTATTTTGCCAACACAATTTGTGCTTCGCTCGCAGACAGACCCGAAGACAGAGCTTACGAAAAAAAGAAACTTGTGATAACTTTTATGTTGGCAACTGTAGGTTTTATCGCCGGTTACGGACCATCTGTTGTTGTTCATACACTTGTTATTACTGGAGCTATTCATGAAAATTTTTCTTCTGTCCTTTTGCCCATTATGGAATTTAATTTCTTCTGTACCTTAAGCCTAAACCCTATTTTATATGCTTCACGGAGTGCAAACTTTCGACAAGGATTTAAACGCACGATATTCTGTCGAAATCCACAACCAGAGAACGAGACGTTACATCAGCCGTGATAAATAAAGGAAATGTTATAAGGTTTGCCCTTAGAAATCCCGCTCGCATGACTGTTTTTATTGCGCCACTCTGAAACTGGAAGGCCGATAACTTTCTTTTACCTACCCCTCTGTCTGCCGAACCCAGTTTATCGGCTTTGGTGCTACGACTCTCTTACGATTCCGAACACGTAATTGGAATGTCATTCGTTCTACTTTTCAGGAGCAGTCGGATTTTTCCGAGTATGCCCAAGTTGACATCGAACAACGAGTCTCTTTACATTCGTAAAAAGATCTATCCTAATATACAGTACTTCGAGTTAAGGAACAAGACGTAAGTCGTGTTTATACGAATATTGTTAATATCCTAGAGGATTCCGTTTAAGTGAGGAATTGGACACACCCAATAAAAATAAAATAAATAATTATATAAGTAAACGCTTTTCAATTTCATATATATTTAACGTACAACAGTTACAATATACATCTATATCTCTATATCCTTTCGACGAAAGTTGCTCCTAAACACTATCATAACGAACTATAAAAGGGGTCGCCTTATGCTTTGCCTTTGTTCGAATTCACTCGAGCTGAGTACACGAACAAGGTGGACACTCAGCCTCCTCGAGGACCTCCCACCCAACATCGACCCGTCCAACCTCGATGAGGACATCACCAACACGCTACGCATCGCGGCGGACAAGACAATCTCAACAATCGACGACGTATAGCACGGTGATCTTTGGACCGATAATGAACTTGTTAACTTGGTTCAATATTCCACCAAAATCAGTGGCGCAGCCCAACTTCGCGACCACCAGGAAACGTATTAGCCAATAACAAAAACACCATAATACTCTTTTGTTTGTCTCACCAAAATTTTGCATGAGCATTGTTTTATTTTCTCTTGGGACTTATAATGGTCTCAAGAGAAACTGGAAACAATGCTTATGGAAATTTTTGGAGGGACAAACAAAGAGTATTATGGTATTTTTGATATTGACTAATAGACCAAAAATTCTGCCCTAAACAAAAGGCATCATCTCGAGGCTCTGGTTAATATATATAAGGATTTGTATGAGTTTATTGCCCAGAGCAACGAGATGATACCAAAAACGCACGTGCTGGTGAAACCAATACCGCTGAGCAGGCTCGTCAAACCGAGAAAGAGTTCGCCCTCGCACGAAAGTTGATCGCACGAGTCAAAAAATCAGCATCAAGCGAGAAAAGCGCGAGGAGCACTTCAAGAACCACTTCAAGAAGCGCCACTTGCCAATGCCACCTGAAATCGCCGACCCACAAATTATCGAAGGCTTGCAACCACATTAAGTCCTATCTATAAATGAGTCACTACCGTCAGCGTCTGAGATTCGGTCCATTCTCAACCACTTAAAAATGGCAAGAGCGTCACAGACAAGCTGCCAACAGACTCAACAAAGTTTCTCAGTAAAATACTGCAACAGCGACGCCATGGTTGAGTGGCTGAATTGCTACATTCAATCTGGCATGATCGCAAAATCCCGACCACATGGAAGCACAGCCAGATCACCTGTCTATATCAGAAGGGCTGCAAGGCGGACCCGGCCAACTACAGGGCGCTTTGTGTGGGTGCCAATATGAGTCGAATCTTGCCTCAATTACTTGTCCAACGCCTCAATACAGCCTACGAGACACACTTCGCCTACAATCAGTTCGGGTTTCGGCAGAAAAAATGAACAACAGATGCACTATCAGTGGAAGAAATTTGAGGGCCCTCTGATGGCATTATACATCGATCCAAAGGCGGCGTATGGCTGGATCCAACGAAATCTGTTACGTGCGGTGCTTCGGGCGCGAACACAAGCACAATTTTGATTGATATTTTGGAGGAATTGTACACGAACACCTCAGCTAATATCGCTGGATTGAAGTTTTAATTTCCGATGGAGGTTGGCTGAAGACAACGGGGGGCAAGAGTCTCCTCCCTGTTTCAAATATTATTTTGATTGGGTGCTCAAGGTGGCAACAGCGGAGATCAACTAGGCGTTTCCAAACGGCTTTGGAGTCCAGTATCAATATCAAATTCCAACGCATCGTACAAATCATGAATAGCGCGCGAAACCGGGTGGTGGCATGACGGGCATTCAAGTGATAAACTGAATCCTGTATGCTGATGACCTAGCTGTACTGTACCGATCCTGACGACTGCAGGCAACTCCTCGAAATCCTCGGCAACGATATCTCCACCGAGGACCAGTCAAGTTTAATACACGGAGCTTCGAGTCTCAGGAGCGCCTGGTAAGTTTTACCAGCTCGCAAACGTACTCGCAGACAGACAAGTGTCCATGGCAAGCAAGTGTCAGGGAGAGGCTAGTATACGGTACTCAAGCTTGCTTGCCAAAGGAGGCAGAAATGCGCAAACTTGACGTATGTTGGTACCGTTTACTACGACGAATGATCCGCGGCGGGCACAGGCGACGATCACAGAAAGAGGGTGATTTCGTATTGAAATATTCGAAACCGGATTGCTAGCAACTGGTAGGCACACCACCACTGCGGGACTTCATAACAGAGCAATGCCTTCGATACACGGCACAGGAGTGTAGGCCCGACAACAACAATCTCGTCAAATGCATGCTATTTGCTAAACCGAATAAAAAGTACTATCGTGACCCTTGGTGCAAAATATCTTCAGGTGTCCACTCAACAAGCTCAACGAGTCACGCAAAACAAGGAGGAATTCGCCAGGCTTCTTAAGCGAAATCTCAATTTTAAATTCTAGTCTGACCCGAAGATAGCAAGCGCGCCTAATCGGGGACAATAACTGTACTGTACAACTGATGGACCTTCTGGCTCGTAAGCAGAGACTTTACCTTTTACTGTACAACTGGTAATCCAAGATGGTGATTCACAAACAGCAACAAAGAGAGACGGAACCTCTAAAAGATAATTTACATCGTGAGATAAAGGGACTGGGTATCAAAAAAAGGAACGACAGATAACATATCGTACCGTATTTAATTTATGAACACATTGCCATTAGGGGCTTTTTTTTATTTGCACAAATTACCGCTGAGCTCTGTATGCGACTACGGTTGAGTGACATATCATCCGCGTGTGCCTAAGGCATAGTCTGCCTCGCAGCCGTTTTTTGGATGTCACGCAACGTTACTTTTGGGGGAACGTTGCGTGACATCCAAAAAACGGCTGCGAGGGAGACTACCTAAGGCACCGCGCCTTTAAAAGTGCGTCCAGCTACTCTTCTTAAAGGTCGAAGGGGTAGTTTCTAAAGAAACTGTGGTGCTGCGTCGGTGGGGAAGTAGTATACAAAAATTTGGTTTTATCAACGGAGTTGATAATGTAAATTGGCCACCGTACAGAAATTCTAAAAGCTGACGTTTCGAGCGTTAGCCCTTCGTCTGACGAAGGGCTAACGCTCGAAACGTCAGCTTTTAGAATTTCTGTACGGTGGCCAATTTACATTATCAACTCCGTTGATAAAACCAAATTTTTGTATTCTTAAAGGTCGCTCGAGTTGGGCCGCTTTCTGTAGATTTAGATTTCGAGTTTGTAAGATTCGAATTCGTTATAAATTAACACCTATGGAGCTCCTACTTGTTGTTGTTAACCTCTTATTTCATTCTTAGATAACTCTACATTTTCTTTCATATCCAATGTTTCCTACAACTTTGTTGTATACTTTCAAGCAAACTTACAACGTGATTTTATTCCCATTCTTTTTATTTTTTTGAATCTTTGTTGTCAGGTACCGAGGAACCGAACGCACGTTACTACAAATGTTCGAAAATTCTTGATCTCAAATCGTCTTCCGAACAGATATTTTCCGAAAATTGACGTTGGGTGCCCCTGATCCTTTAAACAAAAGATAGGACCAATCCGACTCGAAACACTAACGACCAATTCACCCTTCACTTAACAAACTTCCGCGAAAAAGGAACGAAGGGCTCCCGAAATCTCCCATTTTTGGAGAAGAAAAGATGAGAATTCTGCGTTCGACTGAAGTTGGCCTCGCATCGGTGAGCTGTTTGGTCTTGTGAACAGAGCAAAATACTTAAACCTCGTTTCGAATGTGTTTTAGCCCAACAAAGCTGTCTCTCAACATTATTTTGTGGGAAGGTGGACTTGTAAACGGTCTATAAAAGCATACCTTTCACAAGAGCAGCAAACTTATTGATGCTACTTGTCACTGAGCTTACGTCTTTTCTTTTGGCTTACTTAGTTTCACAAAAGCAGTTTTCTAAAAAAAATCGGTTGGGTTGGATAGAGATCGCTCCGCCAGTGACCTAGTAAGGGGATTCCCCACCAATGGTTGATCGCAAGCGCCTGCAAGCCAAACCGCTGCGTTAAGCGGGCCGTAGCGCTTACGTAGTTTTCAGGTGTTTTTATTGGCTAGCTATTTTGGGAGTTGATCATTGTATAAAAACAAATGGCTGACTCGGTAAACTTATCGGAATGACTGTTTATAAGTATCTTTGCGGCTTGGTCGATCTTTCCAAAGATCACAGACAGGCTTTGGCCATTCTACTTCACAGAATTCCGTCATGGCGACTAATTCTGGACACTTGAGGAACGCTCTGAAAATAGTTATCGTCGGCGATTCAAGGGTTGGAAAAACATGGCTGCTTTCTCGAGCTCAAGAGCTTTACGCGACTTTGTGCGATGGTTACAGTCTTCTCAGGAGGCCATTTGATTCTTCATTAGCGTACTGTGAAACATCGTTTGAAACGTATTTCACAAACGTCGATACTTCAGATCTTGGGAATTATCAAACGAACATTTGGGACACTGGAGGCTCTGGGTTCTTCAATTTTCTGCGTCCTTTGGCGTACATTTGCGCCGATGTATTCATGCTATGTTTTGATTTGACAAATCGAGACTCCTTTAACAATGTCACAAAAAGATGGTTACCCGAACTTCGCAAGTATGAACCCCAAACACCAATCCTAATTGTTGGAACAAAGTGTGATTTGTTAGATGAGGCTGAAAGGTAAAGTTTCAGAAAAAAGAATGTGACATTTCTATCCGATCCCGATCTATTTGTTTTTGCGCACTATAAAATACTCGTCACAATAATATCCTATTGAACAATAAAAAAATGGAATTGAAGTGAATTGAATTGAAGCAGTGCGCCCAGTGGTTAGAGCGCTTGATCAACTTGCTTGCCTGCGGCCAGTTGGGATTCTTAATAGTTGTTGCTGAATGTTCTGTTCTGTCGTGTTCATTAGCTCTGAAAAGCCCCTATGTATGCATGAAAGCTGAATACGCCGAATTAAAACGGCTGCAGAAGGGATTCTAGAGTTTACTAAGACAGTGTATTCTGCTGTTCCAGCTTTTGAATAATAATTTGTTTCCTGTTTCAGCAATGTATGTTTGATCCCATCCGATGAGGCCAAACATGTAGCCGAGAAGGTTGGATGCCCGTACCATGAGACGAGTGCATTGACTGGACACCAAGTGGCGGATGCATTCGAAAGAGCAGTGCAGCTTGGACACACAAAACGAAAAGCGGAAGCGGGGAAAGCGAAGAGATCGCAAATTTTCAAGGGAGGATTTGATCCAACCTGGATTCCCCCAATCCGTGAGTAGAAGACAAGCAGTTTATGAAAATTTATGTAATATATGCAAATTATGTAGTATATGAAAAAAATATGTAATGTGCGTTGTATATGAGGGGACTGAAGCTCAACATTAAAGTCTAGTGGTTAGCAATAATTATTATTTTAATGCCTATAACAATTATCCTTCATAATCAAGATAAATATATAAAGAGCATATTACATCGCCACGTGAGCGAAGCGAACCAGTGAGAGATATTTTCAGCATGAGAAGATAAAATTCGTATCCCCAAGCAGCCATGTAATGTTCTGTTTATTACATAGATATTGATGAAATGTCCAGATGTAAAAAAACTTTGTTTTATCTTTTTCAAAATGATGAAAAAGTGGTCACAAGCATGTTGTGTAACATGAAACCAGATATGTTGATGTAGTAGAGAAGAATTACATTAAAGCATAAAAGTATAAAGGGGAAGCTCGCGTTTCATTGGCTAATGACAACACATATTCAACACATATTCTTACATGTGAAAGATAAAAATGATATGTTCACTGTGCATGGTGAAAATATGATTTTTTCACAAGAAGGAAAATACTAGTATTTCATCAGTATCTATATTGTAAAAAATGGTTTGAAACCTATCTGAACCTCAATCCATAGAATTTCAAAAAGATCTTTGAATTTGAGAGAGTTCTCAAAGGAAATTGAGCCACATGTAGATAAATCGAACTGACATATTCCTGTTTTCCTAATGTCATTCAATGAGCCTTCAAATGTGGAAAAAAATTGCTTTCCAACTTCCAAGGATTTTTCAGAGGAAATTACTGTGAATGAACCTTTAAAACTATTGAAATGTAAAATTGATTTCCACAACAGTGGCTGCTGGAAATGAAATTTGTAAACCACTCCTTCAAAAGCACACAAGTTTTTATAAACATATTTCACTTACCTTTATGAAAGCAAATTCTAGTCTTCTGGTGCTGGAGCACTAATTTGAGATGCTGTAAACTAAAATCAACAAATTAATTAATGCAAATTAAATCAAATGTTGCTTTTTTATGAGAGGGGAAAACTGGAGTACCCGCAGAAAAACCTATTGGAGCTGAGTAGAGAACCAGAAAACGCAACCCACATAACTGACACCGAGTCTGGGAATCGAACCTGGGCAACATTGGTGGGAGGCTAGTGCTCTCACTACTGAGAGCACTTGCCTCCAACGAAGTGAATTATAATCAATGCAAAATGAGGGCTATACAAACTTCCACAAATCAGCATTAGCCACTGTAAGTCATGAAATGCCTGATCATCTTTGAATGGATAATAACTTAAAATTAATAAGAAATCAATGTCTAGCAATTTATTCGGATTGGATTTCTGTTGCCAGGGTCCCCTCCAGAAATCAAGATTGAGCCCTCCACCTACACTAATGACTTCCAGAAAGTTCTTGAGTGCAGCACCAATGCCGATGTTCTCTTTACATTTGAAGATGGTAGCCAAAGCATTTTGGCTCATGCAGTCATGTTATGGCTAACTCCATCTATTTTCAAAGATCTCTTGCAAGATGAAAATGCCAGCAGTTGGGAACAATTCAAAGATCTTTTTAAAAACGATTCGCAGGCATCAGTTAATCTAAAAACCAATGGTCAAATTGGAACTATGATAGTTGTGAAGAAGTGGATTTCCAGAGATACTTTTGTGACAATTTTAGAGTTTATTTACACTGGAGTGGCAGGAATTTCCAAAGATACAGAAAAAACAAACCTCCAAGAACTTTTATTTGCTTCAGAGAAATTACAGGTTCGGTCACTTGTGGAAATTTGCAATTATTACCTAAAACTAGCTGAAACAAAGCAGGACTGCGATAATCAGCAAAATTCAAGTCACAGAAGGAAAAAGATCCTGCAACCATGCCCAATGTTGCACACCATTCAACAGGGCATGTTTTTGGACAAAGAATCAACAGTGTTTTCTGATGTGACATTCCTTGTGGAAGACACACTTGTTTATGCCCACAAGGCTATCCTTGTTTCACGATCACCCTTTTTGGCTGCCCTCCTGTCTGGTAACTTCAGAGAAGGATGTAGTAGCCAGGTAAATGCAAATACCGATAATATGTACAACTTGGGATTTAAGAGCATACCTGTTCATGTTTGTTTGAATCTCCATTTCTGGTTAGAGCTCCTTAAAATTCTTTCTATTTCGTCTGCTCTTAAGATCCATCTATTCCAGTTTCTAAGTTTTTTTCTGGTCTTCTTCTCCTCATCTTCATCAACCTTATATGTACGAAAAGGAAAAAAAAGAAAAATTTCCAATAATTTTATGCTTGCATACAATTGGCAGAAGGATGACCATTGAACAGCCCTTTAGCCAAAACAACTCCAGTTAGCAATCTAAACTCTTCCATGAGCACTTCTTTTATTCATCTTCCTTCCCTTCACTGGCTCCTTTTTTTGCCTCCGCTTTCTTTTCTTGGACCTTGTCCTTTCCACTTCCTTTTTGCTTTAGACTTCCTTCCCACCATGCACACCCCCTCATTTTTTTCCTCCTTCACCGTTGTCATTTCTTTTCTCTCAACTTCCTCCCTCCCCATATCTTATTACTTCCCCCCTGCACAATTGTATATAATCTCTCTTGTCTGGGTATCATTCTAACAAGAAATCTTCATTGTTTATTTTGCTAGGTACATTTGCCTGGAACTGATTGCCAAAGTTTCCTAGCAATGTTAGAGTATCTTTACACAGACAATTGTCCTTCTCTGGAGAGAATTCAAGTGGAGAATTTACTCATCCTTGCAGATAAGCTGTGTCTTTCCCGTTTAGTACAGATTTGTGAACATTTCTTACTCAAGGATCTGCAGCAAGTTGTAACTGCATCTTCAATTTTAGCCCAGGAGTTTGTGGATGCTTTGTCTTTCTCAAAGGTTAGTTTATTGCTTGATAAGAAATGAATTGGTACTTGGTGGCACCTTTTCTTTACAAAATTAATGTAATGGTAATTTGTTAAAAGATGTGGTAACCAATATGAACATCTATTGAGGGATGAATACTATTAAAGTATACCAACCTGGGGTCTTAAATTTGTTGTGTTTGTCATCTGTATTCATAACATCCGGTTGCTAATAGGGAACTTAAGCAATGACAACGGGGATGGTAATGAGAACGTCACAAATTTGCATGTTCAGTAGGCAAAAACAATAGCCTTGCACGCCCTGCGTGTGCGTTTTCCACTTTTGTCCATTTCTTTGCCAAAGTTAGCAAAACAACGTGAAATAGCCAAATTTGATGTTTTAAGAAGGACTTCAGCACTTGATGATAAAGTTTCATTTTCCCCCCTATATTAAGCGTTGTTCCGACCAATGTCATTTTTGAGGAACTACCACACCCTTGTCATATTAAAAAGGTTACTAGTAACATATACCTTTTTTATCATATTTTAATTTTTCTCAAAAAATGGTTTGGAGATAGGTGTTAAAGGGGCCAACCAGGAAGCTGTACTATTTTTCCTGGTTGCCCAATCTTGACCTCATCCGTAGGTTCTTCCAGGTTTTCAACAAGGGGGCTTGTCGACCAATCAAAAAAGAAACCTTGGGGTGAGGTTGGTCCCCTTCTGCAGGGAGCTTGAATTTGGTGACTTAGCATTGCGTTTATGTCAAACAGCAATAGTATGTCTTGATTTGACAAAAATTAAAGAAACTTGTTTGATTAATTTGATTAACCCTTTCACTCCCAAGAGTGACACTTTACTCTGTCTAACGCCAGACGGTTTTACTCGTCAATGGGGAACCCTACAGGAGTGAAAGGGTTAATCATTTCTTGTCTGTTATGTCAACTTCTCAAGAGAGGGACAGTAGTTAGGATAAGAAAAATTTCAAGCTTTTACAAGAAACAAAACAAGGGAACTTTCATGATTTTATCCAAGCAGTCAAATGCCGTTTGCCGTTTCACGTAAACGCAATGCTAAACAAATTTAGTATTGCTGCGCGTTGAGTAAGACGGCAAACGGCAGGCTGCTTATTTGTCTCACTCTTTTGAGAAATTGCTTGATATTTAACAATTATTCTACGAGGACGCGCTGGATGTGAAATGATATATATAACCAACGAGGCACGTAGCGCTGAGTTGGTTATGATCATTTCATATCCAGCAAGCTTGAGTAGAATAATTGTTTTATTAAAAACCCCAACATCACAACTCTTTTATGTTGAATTTATTCGGCCATTTTTTCTCGGCACCGCAAAACTGTGTATTTGCTGCTGTGTTCATTGACCATATTTGGTAGTGCATGTATATGAGCTGATAACCTGTGTCCGGCGAGCCAATGAAAATGCTGGAAATGTGATATCCGTAGTTCAGTTTTCAATAAATGTGGATAACAGGCGAGGAATGAGGTAATATATATATATAAATATAAGCAAGCCTAAAAGCGGAGCTCCTCAATAGCGATGTTTCTCGTGACGTCACCCATTGTTATTAATATGCCAACCAGAACCTGATTGGCTGTTGAAGCAGGGACTTCTCTTGTTCCATGCATGGTTGGCAAATTTGAATATCAAAAGAAATGGGACGTCAATGTTTGTAAACAAGTTCTATCGCTATTACCGGTATTATTTATTTTTGTTTTGTTTTAGAAATTTTTATAGCTAGTCTGCTTTACCTACCATACGACCAGTCCGACCCGCTCATTGCTATAATTTGTCTATTTTCCCCATTCTTTCTTGCTCTTTTTGCAGTTCTTATAGTCACCATTATTCAGCCTGTTTTCTCGTGCTCGTGTTTGCTCTTTCTTCCGCTGCTCGTCGTTATAATTTCGCCTCTTTATTCAGGCTCCTTCTTGTTTTCTCTCTCGTTTTTTGTCACTGCAAATCTCGTGCTCTCCGTCGCTCTCTTTCACGTTGAACATCGCTCACTCGTCGTCGCCTGCTTTTTCTCTGTCTCGCTCTTCTCTTTTCTCAATATGTCGTTGCACGTCATATTAAAAAAAAAGACAGCCGCTGGGCATACAACTTCCCGCCAAAAACGGGGCTTCCAGCAGTGCGACATTTCGCGTATAGGCATACATGAAGACAGACGATAACCCTACATGATGCGAGAGTGCGTGACGTCACGTTGTAACGGTCGATTCAACTTCAAATCACGATGTTTCTTTTCGAAAATTCATTTTATGGACAGCCAGATAAATAAAAGCTCACTCAACAACTACTTTCTGTGTTGTCCCTGAGGGATTTGATGGGTTTTGGCACGCTTAAACTGCTGCTGTGTATAGAAGCTTGTCTCTAAGGTCCTCTAAGACAAGATAGAATAAAAGATCTGTTGATTCAACAGGAGGCAAGCAGTCTGCTTCAAAATTGTTCCCCTCGATAAGCACGGGATCGATTCCAATTGCAGAAATTTTCTCCAAATATCGCTGTTTAACACGAGGTTCCAGCTTCTTAGCATAGTCAGAAATCGGAAGACAACTTAAATCTGGCTTTTGGTCTGACTTTTGTTCACATTTAGAGACATCCATGTCGGAGAGAAAGCCAGAATTGTAGATCTGGGTTGTATTTGCATTAATTACGCAACTGAATGCTGTGCACCAATATGGCGGCGGAAATAACTGCGACGTCACGTGAAAACGATCTATATAAATGAGTGATATAAAATAAATATCAAAAAGTGTCAGTAGCTTTTTTTAAAATCACAGACGTTTCGGGTGTAGATCCCTTCTTCTTCGTTGTGAAGACAAGCATCGCATCTGAAGGAGGAAATCGAAGCGTCCCAAAAACCTATCATATCACTCACGACAACGCAGAAAAAAGTGGGTGAGTGAACTTTATCTGGCTGTCGATAAAATGAATTTTCGAAAAGAAACATCGCGATTTGAAGTTTTCATGGAACATTTTCCTCGATCAGTTGAATGGGCCGTTACAACTGCCAAAAAATAAAGTGATGTCACGCGCTCTCGCATCCTTTAGGGTTGTCTGCCTGTGCCAAAACTAAAATTTCTCGCATCAAAATTATATTACGCCAGTCTTCTTTTGAACTTAAATTTTCCCCAAGCTCAGAAGTTCAATGTAGAATTGTGATCCTAGGGAGTATAATCTTTAACCTCAAAATTAAATTCAAACACAAAGAAAAAAATTCTCGCATCGATGGGTTACCATATTTTTTAACTTATGACACTTATTCCAGGGGCTTTTTCCTCCCACAAATACCGCATCTTTAAGGGTGCGTACGATTGACCCTATTCCGGTGTCGCAGCGAATTTGGACTCCCCGGTCCAGATTCGCTGGCGGATCTGGGACCCCTCGGTCCAGGGGCCTGTTTCTCGAAAGTCCCGAGAACTTTTCGGGCCCGAAAAGCCAGTCGTCAAACTGCAATCCGCTTATTTTGAAAAGCTGATCCTTTAACATGTTTTTAATGTAAGAAAACCTAAGAGGTGGGTGCCAAACGCGATACGCTGTCTCCGTTTTCAGATCTTCAACGCAAACCAATTGACCAAGTGGTGTCTTCATTTCATTGCCGTAAATTACCAAAGTTTCCAATGCAACACACGGGAGCTGGACTCCCTTATCAAAGATGACAAACCGTTTATTGAAAAACGCCAGTGGCCACCGAAAGAGTATTTGGAGGCTCTGGAGGACTACAAATTGGGTGCCAATGGAATCACTGCAGTTGCTGCAAAACTTCTCCGCAAAAAGCAGTCTTGTTTTTGTCGTATTAAGTGTAGTATAATGTAATGGCATGCAACCAAGTTCGTGACTTTGTGGGATGTCGCAAACGGCAGGAAGAGCGGAAGAAATCACGCAGAGGGATCAGGTTCTGCGATGGGAAGCCAGACCCTCGCGTGATTAGCCTGCGAGCAGGGTCTCCGAGGGACTGGGGTTAGGGGTAGAATTACAGGATCTCCTTCTCTCAAAGCGCAGAAAGGGAGCCCGCTCGCATACTATGCGTGATCTGAGAGATCAAGAAGATTTGCTGATACAAACTTCAATTTACTTGACATGAAAATACCGAAGAGAGCACTTCTTACTCAAGATCCCAGTTGTTCGAATAGCGGATAGCGCTATTTAGTATACAGCTATTTCGAGAAAGTTTGTCAAGAATAAAGTGCACGCGACAATCCCGAAAGGTAATATGGGATATGATCAATACACTGTTGCTAACGACTGTAGCTGTCGAACCTACTTTTGTTACTTTCCTTCAGCACTCGCAAACATATATCAGTGGCCTCCCTTACGATTCTTTTAAATTTCTTTGAAAAACAGTGCACTTAAAATCACCCACAATACCTTTCAGGATTGTCGCGTGCACTTTTTCCGACGTTTCTCAAAATAGCTGTATACTAAAACAGTGGATAGCGTTGAACGCGGGCGCTGATTGGCTCGTCAAACTCCGAATATCCTGTGCTATTTACCTCCGAGCAACTCGGGAAAAAATGGCGTCCTGATTTGCATCCGTGACAAGTGAAGAAAACATCCAAATTAATTTTTTGTGCTGTAAATTATCTCACTGTTTTAGTATATACTAAAAAAACTATTCACCTCAGTGTCGGTGGCTAGCGTTGGATATTTACCGAGCCGCGAAGCGGCGAGGTAAATATCCACCGCTAGCCACCTCCACTTCCTTCGGTGAATACTTGTTAAATATCCTCTGGCTAAGTCACTACATAATGGATAACTCAATTGGTTTTGCTAGTGTTCATCCGCTGGATAGCGTTATCCATCTTCCAAACAACCGAGGTCACCCTGCTTTTAAAGCGACTTGAAGTGAGAAGTCTATCGCATGAAAACGCAGTTAGTGCTCATTCCTAGAGCATGTAAAGGAAAACTAATTTGCTATTCCTGAAACGTTTTAACTGTGTTGCTGTTTTTTTTATGCGCTGAGAACTTATGCGGTAACGCGTTCAGTAACAACAAGACTGCGTGAAATTATATAAAACTTCGTTTTAGAAGCGTTTAACGAAGGCTAAACTTGTGAGAATTAGATTTAAGTTGTAATTTTCCCTAGTAACAATTAGAGAAAAAGAAAAAATGACAAAGAGAAATGAAGCCAACAAAACATCCGCTAAAACACGTGAAAGCAGCGGTTCATATATCAGCATATCTTTTATGGGCATAGAAAATAAATGCCATAACAGCAATACAATCGATGTTAATCGGTGAATATTAATTTTAATCAATTCATAAATAAATTCTTTAACAAGAAAAATAGCTCTTTTGCTGCTAATAAATTACGTCCATTCGAAGATGTTTTTAACGACAGAGACAACATGACCGGCTGGCTTTCGCCGTGGTTTTCTCCTAAATACCTTCCACGACGGTTTATAGTTGCAAAGTTTATTATTAACGCCCTTTATCATTGGCGAAAAAGAACTTGTGCCATTGTGACAGTCAATCAGCACCCAACATTTGCCGACGCACACACATTTTCCCGCGCTTGATGTGCAAGCTTAGAGCTCGGATTGGTTCATTTGTTGGTCTGTTTGTCACCGGTTAGAGGTTTTGTTTTGCAACGTCGATTCCATGCGCTGTGTTTCCTCCATCGTCTTAGCTACAAGGATTCCACAGTTGCGATGCGCCTATTTTAGATAAAGTGCATTTTATTTATCGGCCAATCTAGATCAAGGGCTGTTCGCAAAATTGGGATCCTGAGTTGCTGGTTTACCTTCACACAAGCATCGTTTACACAACAAAATGAAACGACTTTTTAAATTTTAACTTTGGAACGACGAAACATTAATTGAAGGTTTCTCTGAATTGATTTCACCTAGAGTGAAATCAATTCAAGACGCGATTGCCATTAGGTGATAAGACCTAACTTAAGACAAACAGGACATATGGATATCCGTCAGCTTTGATTCAAGGATTACACCTTACTTTTAGCAAGCAAGTTATGACCACGACTTGTACATTGTACGTTTTTGTTTTTCACTCAAAAACATTTCTTTTCCTTGGACAACTTTTCACATTTTGTTTTATTAATGTTGCTGTTACTTTAAGTCATGTTGAGTGTTAGCTTGATTCTTACGCATCACTTTAGGTGCGCGGTTTTTCTTGGTGACGCAATCAAAGTTAGCACGATGACGATCGCGCGACGAAGGGCTTGAAAACGCTCGACCACATTTCTCGCACGTGTAAGGCTTGGCTCCCGTGTGCATATTGAGGTGAAATTTAAGTTCGTATGACTGCGCAAAGGCTTTCCCACAGAATTCGCACACACATGGCTTCTCCTTAGTATGCGTGCGTCGCACGTGGCTATCATGTGCAGCGTGCGAGGCGAACGCACGATCACAATGTTGGCATTTGAATGGCTTCTCTCCGCTGTGCTGACGTAAGTGCGTGCGCAGAATTGACGAGGCAGAGAAGGCTTTAACGCAGTGCGGACATTTATACGGCCTTTCCCCACTGTGCACGCGCATGTGCTTGTTAAGGCTCGAGGACTGCGAAAAGCGTTTTCCGCAAACCGCACATTCGTGCGGCCGGTGTTTCTCGTGCACATGCAACACGTGAATACGTAGCCGATCACGCTTATCGAAGGAGCGGTCACAAATTGTGCAAGGAAACTTCCGGTCTCCTGTGTCGATGCATCGCGTGTATTGACGATGACGGTCGCGGTAGTATTTGTAAGCAAATACCTTACCACAACGATTACATTTGTAATCTCCAGGCGAATCTATGAAGAGGAACAAAAAAGATAGGATAAGAACAAAAGGAACAACTAAAGCGTAAGTGAGCACTTAAAGAGGGGGCTTCGACAGCGTAAAAGTTATCCAGGCACTGATCTCAGTTCTGTTGAAATGAAAACTACAAAGGTACCGTTTCGCTCCGTCGATTGGTTGACGACCATGAGCTCTTGAAACTCTTTGTGAGAAACCATTTTATCAGTAATAAAACAAGTCAGTGAAACCACATTTAGAGCTTCAAGACTGTTTTATATAGAGCGGACCTTTGCACTGGGAACTCGCCCAACTCTTTGCGAATACTGTTTGGAACACAACCGACAGGGTTATGAACAATTAAGTGTTACGTGATGGGCCTTCGGCTTATTGCGCCGTATCCTTTGTGGAGAAAGCTGGAAAACATTCCAGTCAACTCGCCCATAAACGATTGGGTACCGGAATATTCGCTGAACATCTTAACATGATGAAATCTGAAGCATTGAATTTCATGGCTAGGTCGAAAGTAACGATGTTCGTATTTACATCTAAGCTCTAATTTTGGTAATGGCTAAAGGGTTGGGTTTTACAATGCAACGCGCCTTACCGTGGCCACCCAACAAACTTTCACATTTGACAACTTCGTGTGAGTACGTCAACACAACAACCCATGCAACGGTGTTCAACTTACAACCATGCGAACCTTGCAAGGAGGGGTGACTGTCAATCAAATACGCGAACCATGATTGGAGTATAAGTTTTAAAAAACTTTGTTAGGTAGCCATGGTAAGGCGCGTCGCACTGTAAATGGATCGTTATCATTTAACGTTGGGGACACCGTCTAAAGAGAGGACGAACGGCCCAAGGCTAATTGTCTGACATTCTGAGGAAGATCTACTTTGCAGTTGTCAATAGGAAAAGGAGGCAATTTATCTTCAGTTTTCCAGTAAGATCATCTAGTGCCTGATAGGAAGGAACTTGAACCCACAAGGTCCTTTCATTCAAAAAACCTGGGCGTAACGCCAAGGAGTTAAGCCGTCCGATCATTTGAACCGTTATAGTACTAAAAAAAAGGGACACAATGTTCAGTTTAAAAAATGTCAACCTTACCGTTGAACTCTAGTTCGGCGGACAATGCCGATAGTCCTTCTTTAAAAGTGCCAACATTAAGCTCGACAGGAACCCCCATAGACAAGGTATAACAGTTTCCATACCAAATCAACAGTTCCTCTCCAGGATGAATGTCTTTACAACACTCGTAGAACAATTGGTCGCCCTCTTGAATCAAGGCCACGTTTTGCTCTTCGCTGTGTCTTGCGCAGTTTACGAATTTCATCCAGTTTTCCGGCTCAGTTTGGCCGTCAATGTAATGACTTAAACCTTCATCACCGTATACCTTTCAGGAAAAAATGGCAAACGGAAATAACATTTAAGGGATAGATGAACGATACCATATAATGAAAAACTTTATAACCTCACTTGCTCGGGACCGTCTGGGGAATATTGACCCTCCGTCGTTTTTGCACGGACCTCGCTGTGCTCGGTCCGCACTGCCTCGACCTCGGGC
Source organism: Montipora foliosa (assembly GCF_036669935.1). Lineage (NCBI taxonomy): Eukaryota > Metazoa > Cnidaria > Anthozoa > Scleractinia > Acroporidae > Montipora > Montipora foliosa. The sequence continues at coordinate 2,021,676 of NC_090873.1, forward strand.
CCAAAATTCCCTGTACGGCCCTCGCGCTTGGTTTGTAAGAGGTTAGTATGAAAAACCGTAAATAACAATGACCACAACCAGGTTTTCTGAGCCCGCGAGACCGAGCACCCCCAGCAAACCATTGTACATACCCATTGTTTCAACGAAAACCGCTGGTCAGCAACCTGGTTCAAGTCATTGCTGTCCAAGGTCTTCCGGTTAGTGTGGACCTTGTTCGCGCGGCGGCCATATTGGCCATAGACAACAGATTTCGTACTCTGAGCCTCGAGTTGAAATGTTTGGGAACGAGTTTCCGTGGAGGAAAAACAAAAGTTTTCAATGCCTCGGGACTCAACATGGCCGCTGTGTGATTAAGGCCCATTGTACATGTATGTTTCTTCAGGGCTCCAGATGACAGTGGTGCACTCTGATTGGTCAATAATCAAAAAAAGTCTCAGATGGCCAATCAAATGCGTGCGCCCGATGACGCAATTTTTGCGTCATTGCGTGGTATGTATGCGTCTCTTCTGATTACTTACGATAATGCCATCTCGAAATTTGGTCATGTATATTATGATTATTAAGTAATCACATCATTTTTCTCGTGC
>NC_090873.1:2027262-2087262 GCF_036669935.1 Montipora foliosa
ACAAGTATGAAACTTGCCCATCAAAAAATATTTGTCTTTCTCTATTCCTGAAAAGACTATTTTCTCTATTTTTTTCATAAAAACCTTTAGGCAAGAACGTTTGACGGAGATACCAACTGAAAGCGGCATTCTGTCTCCGTCTAGTGATGTGCTACACTTCGCTAAAAAGCAAACGCCCGATTGTAGTTAACAACGGATGTAGACAAAACGTGGTGTAGGCCATGGCCTACCCTGTGGCCTACTCTATGGCCTACCGAGTGATCAAATTAAAAAGAAAAAAAACGCAGAGCATTGCCGCAAATCTTAGGACCGTCTCACCAACGAGTTTCTTCTGCTGTTTTGGCGGCCAAGGTTTAAAAGGCTTGTTAAAACAGAAATATGTATTATTTTACATACCTCACGTCCGAGCCGTCCGCAGACATCTTCTGCGTGAGAAAAGGGGGTTTCAAAAAGAAACTGGAACCCACTCCACAACCCTTACTGTCACGCAATACTGAGTCGGACTAGTCGTGATGATGTTTGCCCAAAGTTGAGGTTATCCGGCATTCTGCTCCTCGATTCCTTGATCTATCAGTAGTTTAATACTGATCAAACCGTGGCCGCCAAAAAACAGCAGAAGAAAATCGTTGGTGAGACGGTCCTAACGTTGAAAGATTTGCGGCAATGCTCTGCGTTTTTTTGTTTTTTAATTTGACCACTGGTAGGCCATAGAGTAGGCCACAGGGTAAGCCATGGCCTCCAACATCACGTTTTGTCTACACCCGTTAACAACCGTCTTTACTCAACTCTGGCATTAGTCTTTTGTAACGAGTGGCACCTATCAAGGTAATTCAAACTAAAACGTGTTGCTGAAAAGGAGACGTCATCCCAATTTTTAGGCACATGATTTTCACAGGAGCAGTGTGATTTTTTTTGTGCATGGTACACTGAAGATCATATCGGTTTGTAATCACAAACTTGGGATGCACTTCCTTGCCTTTTACTCACTTATAACGTTAGTACTTTTCCTGGTCACGTCCGCATTGATTTTCTGGTACATATTTTTTCGGGCACCCAACGTCAATTGTCGCAAAATATCTGTTCGGAAGGCGATTTAATTTCTTGCTTGCCTGCCTCTCCTAGGATTTTCGAACATCTGAAAAATGGTATAATTGCCCATTCTTAACGGATATTTACCCTAGAGAGGTCACCTAGAATCTTAGAGGGCCTTTTTTCTGGCTGAGATTTTCGAAGAGGTAAGTTTTGATCCCTATAGTTTTTGGCTCACTAGACGTTCAGCGAGGAAATCCGAACAGATGAAGGATTTTTAGGGGATTAAAATATGCCTATATCTACCGTTTAAATACTAAAATATGTTTAACAATGCTATGTTTAAGTGGTTTTGAACTATATTCTCGTTGGATGCCCCTGATTTTTAAGTTATAAATAACTCCTTAAGAACATTTCCAGGCTCAAATCGCAAAAAAAACTCCGACCGTTCAGTGTCAACTGAAAATTCCACGTTCAAGAACAAGTTACTTAAAAAGCTCTCTTTATATTTCTATAAATTTACAAAAGTTTTGCCAAGTCATAAAGCTCTTTCTTTGCTCCTTAGCAACAAGGATTTTTAGAAAAGAATGTTCTTAACAAAGACTAACATCGAAAAAAGCCTTCAAGCTTTTTATGAACGACGTTTCCCGAGGGAGTAGAAATACGTCAGAAATTTCCATGGAACAACGTTCATTAGAATTGTTCGCTTCGGAGCTTTCCTTTGTCACATTTTTTATTTTCTAGCACCTTCATTAACCATTGTTTTTCGCTAAGAAAAGCGTAGAAAACATAGCAGTAATTACAACATAAACAACAATGAAAATCCAGATACTTACTCGACAAAACCTTTTGCTTGTAATATAACCACAAGAAGAGCATTTTTTAAACAAAATTTCTAAGAGCTGATATATCATCAAAGGAGTAAATAAACAAAACTAAGTTTAAAAAATTTCTGGAAAAAGCAAGCCACACATTACCTTGAAAACGCTGATTTACTGCAAGATCTTCATCATTCGAAGTGAAATAACCATACAGCGAAAAATTCAAATCTTCGAATGTAAATTTCCACGTGGGTAATGGCAGGACTGAGCTGTCATCTGCATACTTTGCGTTTTTCTGGTCTATCTTGTGCATTTTGCTCGAATCAAATGTGATCTACACAAAGACAAATATGGAAATCAGATAGAAATGCTCTTTCAGTAATGCAAACATTAAGCAATATTTTGTTGCCTTCGTAGCAGCTTTTCCAGTTATATCCGGTCAAAACACTCCGGTCCACTTGTTTTCAAGGCATGCCAGATAAAAAAAGTGTTTCGACCAAACCAAGCAAATATAAAATAGAGAAGATTCAGGATATAGCGGACAAAATCATAAATTAAACATAGAAGGATTATCTATCATATTTTCCTCATTTAATCACCGTGTCGAAGAGTTAGAGCCGCCGGGGAACGGGTTCCTCGACACTGATAAACAGCTGGACCTAACATTCAACCTTTACAACATACATACATAGTTGAAAAAGAGAGTTATAAGAATTCAACCCTTGTTGTTCGAGAAATGAAGTTTCTGGCGCTAAACATCTCCGAAACTGAGAGCTCGCTGTTTGGTACGCTTCAACAAACACGTGAGGTGAGCATTTCACCGAAGCTTGTAAATAACATTAAAGGTCACTGCACTTTCGTTTTCGACTCAAAATACTCCACTGATAAACATATTGAGAACGTCACGACGAATTTGTACTCGAGTTTTACCTGGGCTATTTTTTATCGGTTAAATTTACCTGGACACATCTGGACGCTCCTTTACGCTTAAGTGTCGTCTCTAACTTTGATAAGCAATCACGCGTTCTCGTAATGCACCTAGACATTTATAAGCATTTGCGCATGTGCAAATGGCTGGACACGTCCGCTTTTCGTGGTGTCATTGTTTAATCAAATAATTGACGTTGGCTGTGGGGACAATTAGTATAATGAGGCTGCTGAGCGGATGGCATAAAAATGTTCATGCAGCTGTATCCTTCTGTTTAGAATACCATTCAAGAAAGACGCGAGAAAAAGCCCTTCCTTCAAAAACACGAATGGAATGAGTTTAAACATGTTCGTGATCGAAATTAAGGCGAAATTTCAAGAACTGTTTGAGAACTTACCATGGCTTGGTCAGGTGAGTTCCTTTGGGATGATCCGAAAAATGTTCACTGATCCACGATCACTTGGATAATGGTGGATCAAATAAACTGAAAAATCCTTTCCCAGAGTGGATTCATCGGTTCCTTTGATGCACTGTGATCCAAGCAATCTTGGATCAGTGATTCTTTTCCGGATTATCCCAAAGGAACGCACCCTAAGATGTCGCCATTGACAGGATACCGACACTGTCGGAAAAGGAAAGAGAGACATCCAAGCCCACCTGGCAAAGGACAGGGGTAAAGAATCTTAAAAATGGACGAAATCCAGGCTCAGTTAAAACAAGATTTGGTTCAGTGATGTTAAGACGTAAGTAGTTAAGCGCGTAATTTTCTCCATCGGCGCATAATTTAAGCTATTTTCGCTGTAATTTCAACAACTATTGAGATACCTTTGGGCGAAAAGCTTTTTTTTCCCTATACTTACTGTTGTCAAATTCAGTGATAGATCACTAGGCGGACAGCCTACAGAACGCAGTATTTAAGTCCCTCAAGAATAGGTTGCTAAATCACTCATGCGTCCGTGTTGAGCGAAGGCATGACGTTTTCAGTCTTCGGGCCGTGGAAAAGGACCTTTCACTAGCTGCACTATAGTTCCTTTTCTGAGTAGGCAACTCATTTCTTTTAACTAAAATGTCGTCAAAACATAAATAATAGCCTTCCTTCATTAACACTTTCAAAATTTCCCAGTTAACATCCCAATATTAGAATCATCAGCGTAAAAATAATCCCTCCTGCATAAACTGCAGCCCTGTAGGGTTATCCTGGGAACTGAAGGCCTTAAAGATCGCTACACATCTTTAAGTTGCAAAGTAATAAAATTCTTTCGGCGGCAATTTTTGGCCACTTTACTGTCCTATTTCTTACGGCGCAAAAGTAGGGGGCGGGGCTAAAACCCCGCAGCCCTTCCTTCTGTGGGGTCCCTGGGATTTTTTTCGGCATTTTCACAGACCAAATTTATCTTCGGTGAATTCTTAATAAGGCAGCGTTTACACGAACGCGGTTTCACATTGACACGGTTTCATGACTTCGAAACTGCGTCAAAATCGATGAGGTTTGGAGGTGTTTACATGGATCCGTGATGGTATAAGCGAGCGCTGCACTACGTGCTAATTTCACTATTTTGAATTGAACAATGCAAATTTCGCGCCAAAATGGAAACCGTATTCAAATCGATGCGGTTTCGCTGTTTACACAACAGATGAAACCGCATCGTTTTGAAAACGCTCCACTTTTGGCAGAGGTTTCAAATCGACACGGTTTCGGCGACAGTCTCGATCGGTGTCGGGTAAACAGAAGGTGTAACCGCATCGAACACAAAGCGGTCTCAAATGAAACCGTGTTCGTGTAAACGCTGCCCTACACGACACCGATTGAAACCGTTGCCGAAACCGGATCGATTTGAAAACGCTGCCAAAAGTGGAGCGTTTTCAAAACGGCACGGTTTCATCTGTCTTGTGAACAGCGAAACGGTCGATTTGAATACGGTTACTATTTTGGAGCGCAATTTGCATTGTTCGATTAAAAAGGATAAATTTAGCACGAAGTGCCATCACGACTTCGATTTTCTGGCGAAAACGAATCCGTGTACACATTTTCAAACCGCATCGATTTTGATGTGGTTTCGAAGTCGTAAAACCGTATCGATGTGAAACCGCGTTCGTGTAAAGCTGCTCAAGATTCGTCTCGACGCACGTCGAATCACCGTCCTCCATCCCAAGGGTAATATTGGTTATGCAAGGTTTCTGATTGGCTGGAAAGGTAGTTATCCAAAACTTATAAAATAACTTGACGTGTGGAAAAACCATTTAAAGATACCGACTTTGCACGCCCTTGGTCATATGCTTCCGATATGAAAGAAAAATACCGCAACATCTTGCCTTAGCAAGTCGACGTTCATCGACTTTATAATTGCAGTCATATGTACCAGGTTGCACTAAGGGTACATGTATACCTCGTACGTTCTAAGCCGGAAAGTTAAAAAAGGTGAGACATCCCATAGGGATAGTAAAGATCGTCACTGATCCATGCAAGAGATAAAAGTACAATGGAAACTTAGCCACGTAACCACAGTTTACGCATTTACAAGTTAAAAGCGCACTAGCTCAGTCACTCACTCATTTAGCCACTTTTTTGCCTGCCAGTAAGCCCTCTCTCTGCGGTGGGAGAACCATAAACCTGACCTCATTCTACCCCCAACCCGAGTCCCTCGGGAACGCCGGGTTTTCAGCAATTACTCCCTCGGGGTGCTCCCACTTTGCTGTCTCCAGTTTTAACACAACTTGAATACCTTAGCATCAGCGTAATTAACACTAAACGGCAGCCCAAGAACATGATCTGTTAAGTAGTTAATGTTCGTGTCAGTCCACTCTTCACAGGCAGACGAAATACCATATTTTTCTTTTCTTGGAATATTTACGAGACTTAAGGTGATTCCTCAGTATTGCACTGCGCATCCTGTACTGCGCATATGTTGTGTCAATATTTATAAATTGGTCAAATTTGCAACATTGTAAAAATGGCGTAAGTCGATCATACACGTTGAAACAGTTTTCAAATCACGTGAGCGAAGTTGTGAATGACCCATAATTCTTTGCGAATAAGCGCGCGCATTCCGAGAACACGGCGAATTTTGTTTCGATCTACGACAATAGAGATAGACAGGTACGATGGTGTTTTACTCTTAAGGTGCCCGATCACACTTTTCGCGCGTGCTCTTGCCAACACAACGTGGCTTCAATTTAGCACTCATTTTATTTGCTCAATGCTCCCGCTATCTGTACTGTTTTTCCTGTTTTGATGGTATTAGTCTTTAATGAGAAATGTATGTTAGAAAAGGTGACGATGCAAAGCACTCCGCAATTCGCAGATTTTTCTTTGTTATAGAGAGAACCCAGCTAAATGCAGCGCATGCGTAGTAAGTTAAAAAAATGCGATTGAATGCAGAATAGCTTTCTCGGAAATACGCCAATTTCTCGAGAACCACTCGTTAGAATTTAACGAAATTTGGCACGAAAATACTTTAAGAAACAAGTAATTGGAGTATTGAGAAAAGTCTGAATCTTAACAGAGGAAATTCTAGATATTCCAGTGAACCTTCAACAAGGGATAATTAAAGATATCTCTGTCAAATTAAATTAAAATAGTGTTAACTTGTGAGCATCGTCACAAGCTTGTTGCATGCAAATTATAAAGAAAATCTAACGACCAGATTTTCGGCAAATAAACAAAACCGGTTTTAAAGGCTTCTTTATAGTTATTCATGTTGCCATGGCAACAGCATATACCTCAGCTTAACTATAAAAAAAAAACCGAAGTTCGTGTTGTTAACTTGCTACCATTTTTGGCGACCAAAGGATCAAGGGTTTTAGAGAAAAAGGTAAATGAAACATAGGTATCAAAAACTGTGTTCAACGACCTTACACGAGTACGGTGACCTATATTTTTTATTGCATAATTTTTGTGTACAAATCATCCTCTTTAAGTAAAAATAATTTAAAAATTTATAGGAAGGAAAAAAAGATACAGCTAAAAACGTACACAAAGCCCCTTACCCAGGGATGTAAATTATGTAATGATAAAAAAGAGCGAAAGAAACTTTACACAACGTTTCGATGACTCCATCGATGACTCCATTCGATGACGCGAAAGTTTCTTTCGCTCTTTTTTATCATTAGATGTTTAACTAAATCTAATCTTATTCGAATGTAAATTATGGTCTTCAAAACAACGACTCCAGAAACGTTTTGAGTCGACGTCGTTTTAATTTGAAGGATTTTTCTATAAACTATATAAGATAGTGTTCCATATACCCTAGACTTTCTAGCTATCAGGTGTTTTTTCAAGTCTTACTTTAAAAACCCTCTCGTTTAGCTAAGGCAAAATGTACCCTGAGCCGATGAAATAACGCGCTTGATTAGTATCAGTACAGGCATCAATGGGGTACGATTGGCCCATTATATCTCTTAATTAAGCAAGCACGGTGACTTATCTTTTTTATTGTAGGGATTAGTAGGGAACATTCAGGGAAAGTTTCAAGAAATTTCGTTCGACTATTTTTTTTCTGAGGAATCACCTTAAATCTAAGGTAGGTAGAATATTAAGAGATGCTTTTCTGGAAAAAAGTTGTCATAGAAATCATGGACCAATATAAGTTTAGTCTTTTTAATCGCAGTGTAAATAAAGTGAAAGATATCAACTACTATTTCGATACCATTGGACTTGCTTTCGGGGACAGACCAATTTTAAACACGTCCGGGAAAAATATCCTCATATACTTATTCTTATTTTTTATCCTCCTTTCTTTATTCTCACCATGAGAAGCTTCTTTTTGTATGCTGTCTCTAGTTTCGTTTATCATACTGCTATTTTATGATAACGTTGTCGATCTCAAAGTAACGGCCATAGTTTATTTATTTGTGATTTATTTCCCCAATATTCACTGCCATTAAAAAAAAAAAATGAAAAAGGAAAAAACGCTCGTTTTAAAAAACAGGGAAATGACTAAGTGCGCTTTCCGAGCTGGCCAGCCAAACCCGTCAGTTTTGAAAGGAAATCATGCAACAATTTGAAGGAAAACTTTCATGATAATCCCCCGCATCCTTCTGGAGGAGTATATGTCATCCTCGAAGCGTGCGAATTTGAAGGCGTTCAAGAGTTAGTCCTTTCAAATGCCCGGTCTGGCCGATCAGTTCAATCAAATTGAAACCGTCCTTAGTCAACCAAGTACAACGACTATAACGCACTTTATGTATACTTGAACAAAGTGAACCAGACCCAAATATAACTGACAATAGTTTACTCAATTCAAGATTAATAACGTATTGAAATTTGGATTTAGGGACGATTCCTTGATGACCACTTTTAAGGTGATTGTGAACGAAATCGTTCAAATATTTCGTTACTTTTACGTCTTTGACGGCCTTATCAAAGTCGTCGTTGTTCATTGCTTCCAAAAGCGTTAAAGCTCGTCTTGTTTGTCAACACATTCCATCAAAGAACTATGTGGTTGCTAAACACCGAAGCACTAACTACACATAAAAATAGGGTAATATAAAAGGCCATATTCTTGCTTTGTATCTTAGCTGAAACGATTAGAAAAAAGGACCTCTTAACAGCTCTTTTGTTTCATGATTGAAAAACTGTTAATTGGAAGACCAGGGGAAGTAACGAATCGACAATTGCATCACTGATACTAAAATGTTTACATAAAGTTTGTATAAGATGAAATGATTTCTTGAGGACACTGACAAGTAACAACGCTAAACGCCTAAAATTCATCATCTTACTTCAATAAAAGGGAGACTAAACTTTGGAATAAAATATCTATAAGCCTACCTTGCGCATAAAACGATGTCTTCACTTTATCTTTCAATGTGGAGTGACGCAGAAACTGCTCCGCTGCTATGAAGGCTCAATAACAGCAGAATTCGCTTGATCTCAGACGCTCGTCCCAAGGTTTCTCCGCGCGGTATCATAGGTGACTAATTTAATTTTCTGCTGTGCAAGTGATAATGTGATTATGCGCGATGCCCTGTTTCTATTCACGTCGACTTCCTCACTGACTGGCTCCACTTTCATCTGTGAATGAAATGAACTGTTCGCCGTAGTTTTCCTACTGGTGAACTGCGCTTTTATTTCAACGACACTCCACCACCTTTGTAATAGTTTGTAATACTTTCAAAAAACGAAAAAAAGATAACCAAGACGCAGGTCGAGCCGATTACAAACGCAACGGACAAAAGCCATTCTCCACAAAGATCGCGCGTTCCTTTGACAGTTTCGTTTCTTTGGTCATGTAGTGTATAAATAAAATAATCAAGAAAACTCTTATACTCCTTTAAGGGTAGTTTAGATAGCACGATTTCTGTTTTTAACTTTCGCATGTTACAAGGCGACACTACGACTCTACCATAAATCGTGTCGTGTAAGGAGGCTCGAAAGGGTTTTCAGCTGCTCGCGTCAGCTCATGATTCAAATGGGTCTATTTATTTATTTATTTATTTGTTTATTACAATTTAATGGCATTACAAAATACAAAAACACACAAAAAAAGAAAAATGCCATAAGGATAGTCCGTAAAAGAGTCAAAGACCCCATACTAAGACAGACCACCTAGCCATTAAAAAGTACCAATATCCAAATATATAAATCCAAATATTAAACATAAAAAAAACACAAGGATAAAATAGATCTACTAAAATATACCATGTCAGTTCTCAAATAATCAACTTATTCAGTTGGTGTTTGCTAAGAAATTTATCACACCACGCTTGAAACTTGAGATGCTTGAAGCTGATCTAACGCGAAATGGAAACGAATTCCACATGTCTACGATACGATTAAAAAAACTAAATTTAAAAGTGTTCGTTCTAGCATAGTTCTCCTTTAAAGTGAGGCTGTCTTTTTCTCTTAGGGGATACCTAGCAGTATCAGAGCAGATATTAATGTATCCATTCAAAGCTTTATAAAAAAAGAGTACATCAAAAAGAAATCGTCTATGTTCTCGAGACAGTAGATTAAGCTTAGAGATATGAACTTGATAGTCATCTCCAGTTTTTAGAATAAACTTTGTGGCGCTACGTTGCACTCTTTCCAATTTAGTAATATTCCTGGCAGTGAAAGGCGACCAAACAACAGACCTATATTCCAGCTGTGACCTAACCAAAGCGCATTACAGAGTTCTTAGCGTTGAAACATCTCTTAACTCTCTGCAATTCCTCTATATTAAACCAAGCACTTTATTCGCCTTGCTGGAAATCTTGTCTATATGAGAGTTCCAAGACAGTTTGAGGTTCGTGAGCAAGCCAAGGTCGGAAAATTCAGCGGTAACTTCAAGGGTGGCACCCCCCAATTGCAGAGGAGCAAAAATAGGGGAGAGATTTTTTGTAATCCGCATTAACTTTCATTTCTTTGTATTGAAGCTTATATGATTAAGCCGAATTTAGCCGGGTTACCAGAAATAAACAAACACCGCTAATTTCGCTCACCTTTCTCCTAATTCCTATATATATATCTGGAATATAAATATATCTCCTATTTACGAAAAGTACGAAAATTCTACACAAACGATTTAATGGTCACTTAAATCCGTTTGTGTTGGCCTGTAGCTCCACTCGCGCGCGGACTTCACTGGCGAAAAATGTCTGATTGGTCGAGGCCTTGTCATGTGACTTCAATACCTCAATTTAAACATGGCTGCCATTCGGTGTTTGTTAGATCTCCTTCGACAATAAAAAGACTCTTTTTCAGGCCAGTAAAACGGACGAATGTTTGACTGCATAGTGCGTTTCTATGCCAGCGAGATTCTCTTTTGAGCCAACAGTGCTACGAGGGAAATTTCTTTAAAAATTTCAAGGCCAACGCGAGTCTCGGTTGCTGTGACAGTGTTCGAGTGGAAATTCGTTTGTGGAGCTTACCAGCTAATGGACTACCATCTTGATTTCAATTCATGCGTTTATCTTTCAAAAAGTGGAACAAAAAAGATACTACTAAATTTCCAAATGGTTTCTCTTCCAACTAAATAGTTACACGATGTTTCCGCGGGGGCCCGCATCTAACAGAAAATGTTAAGATTTTCGCTTTTTTTTTTCAAAATTAAGTTGTTAAAATTGTCATTCAAGTGGTCCATAGAGGAAAATTTATTAAGACCGAGGGCAAAATTTAGAAATGTATTTCAGTCCTTCAAAAATAAATTTTAAAGTGAATTTAGCAGTAATAATAACCATGTCATAGCACCTCATATTGGGTACACTAGAAAGGAAACCTTTTAGTTGCAATTATATATTGTTATAGTTGTTCCAAGCAAAATGCCAATTGTTTGCTTCCCTCCAAATTATAGAAATAAACACAGATTAGGTTAACTCTGAATAGCCAAAACAACAACATTCTAAGTTGAGAATTTGATTCAGAAATCCAGCTTACTAGCAGGGAGAATTTTACTGTAACAAAATATTACTTAACTGCTAATAAGGCACTTTCACCACATTGACAACAAAAATACTTAATCAGGAATTGATTTTATTTTCTAGCAATAAAACAGCAGGAGGATATAAAATTAGGTATCTTCAAAGTTTAGAAAACTTGTTGAAGGTGATTCAGTGCCACCCTCCAAAACGTTTCACAAATTTCATGCTGGCCTACTAAGGACAACAAATTATTTAACCTCTCTTTGCGGACTCTGGTTGCAACACAACTGCTTCAATAATTTTAATCTCCTTGCATTAGATTTAACTTTAAAAAAACCATAACTTCGTATAATTTTCTGTAATAATTGTTCAAAGACATTGAGCAAAAGCATACAAAGCTACATTTGAAAGGTGCATAATCCCATGTTGCAGTTTTCTGGATAAGACTTCACAGAAATAACTCCTGTTACCTTTCCATATGTAAAGAGGTCCCATGATTTATGAGTCAATGAGACACACAGTCAATATTATATATTAGCAATAATTTATTGATTAAGCCTAAGCCCTTGTTTCAGTGATCAGGCCTAAGCAGGGTTAGGTTAAATTTTAGCTTTCATTTTATGGGTTAGGGTAACTGCACTAACTCATTGACTCATAAATCATATGTAAAAAATAAAATGTATTTCAACATTAGATGCAATTTAGCAATTGCTGTAAATAATAGTAATCATTCCTACCATTTCAAAGGATGAATAAATTAAAGTTGAATGCAGTAAGTGTCAGAAGTAAAAAAAAGTGGTCCAATTTATTTAAGCTGTAATCAATTTCCATCCTTGCTTTAGTCCCTGGATAGTGTTAAACAATGGTGGTGAAGTGAACAAACTACCCCAAGGGGGATTCCCTTGCAAAAATGACAGGGGTTCTTGTTGTTCCTTTTTGGAGAAAAATTTGTGGTTTTGTACTGCTTATGATACTGAAACCAAACAGCTGGCAGAGTTGCTGCAGTCATTTAAGGCTATCAATCTGAAAAATGAATGGAACTGTAGAACAATTTGATAAGAGAGCAAATAACGTTTACTTATGAATTATAAAATGCCAGTCATTTGTCAATTTAGAACTGGTTCCTCTATGGGGTCAGATTTCTTTAGCCTACATCCACAAAACAAGATTCTGTTACCTTTAAGGACCCCTCCTGAGCAAACTGCATCCTCATGTTTGGATTCTCATTGAGTTAATGACTTTAATGATATTATGCAAATTTGTTCTACAATAATACTCAAATACCATAAAAGTAATTTTAACCTAACTTTTGCAAAGTTTTCTCCTTGAGCCACCAGCTTCAACTTTGATACTTTGTTCTAAAAGCCAATGCAGTTGTATAGCAATGGTGGAGGTGATGATTAAACACTTTGTTTTTGTGCAAATGAAGAAAAAGAAAGTCAAAGTAACGATGGAATTTAATTAACCCTTTCACCCCTAAACCGGCCATACTTGGTATTTTACTCTGTCTAAAGCCAGAGTATTTTGCTCTGTCTAACACCACACGATTTTACTCGTCAATGGGGAACCCAATGGAGTCAACAGTCTTACAGTACTTCTCAACATAAAGAAAATGAATTCTGTGGACTTGAACATTCCCAAATAGAAATGCCGTATATTCCAAATATGGTTGCGTGAACTCTTCAAGATTTACCTGCTTCAGAAACTTCAAATCAATGAATATTTTGAATATTTTTCCTGAACTCCTGCAAACTTCGTGCACTTTTTAATGGTTTGCCCTTCAAAAGAGTAACATTCAGAAATAATGCAAATACAACTGAGGCTGTTTTGCATTATCTACAAGACAAGACAACAATATCCTTTATTCAAACACAATCAATGTAAAGCAATAACACATGCTTGTGGGGTCATGTGCTAACTATAATAAAGAGACCCTACAGGACATAAAAGCTTAAAACTAACTACAGTATGTGACAGACATAGGATATCTACACATAAGAAATGAGAAAAATAAATCAATTGCTATCCAAAAGATCATATTGCAAATACACCAAAAGGTAACGGTTGATTGACAACTTCCTTGTGCAAAATGGTAGAGCATGTTTGAAATCCAGCAGGACCAAGATGAGAAGTTATGATAAAAACTCTAAACATATTTTTTACCAAAATTATTTTACTACCATCAACCCCAATGAGACCTTATGCATGTGACACTGTTTCTAGCCTCAGCTCCAAATCACATAATATATTAATAAATTTTGCCACAAGAAAAGAACAAACATGTGGGGTGTAAGCAAAAAACGTCCAAGGCAATAAAGCTTCCTTTCAGCCTTTTCAGGAACAACTATCCACTGTCAACCATACTTGACTCAAAACAGAATTTCCTTGATCCAATAACACATGACAGTCCCCTAAAACCAAAATTACATCATTACTTAAGGCTTCCAGAAAACAATAGTCTAAAAAAACCTGAATCTATAGATACCTATATACATCTGTACCTACAAGTCTGTTCTTCCAAACATTATTTTAACTAACATGGATTTTGATAACTCAAATTAATTGCAAATCCATAACTTGGTAACTACCGTACTTGAACGCAAGGATCGTTGAGTTGTGACTGCTAAAAAGTATAATAACTTAGACATTCACCAGAAAAGGGAATATAAATGACCTTAAAAGCAGCTATTTAAAATATTTGATACTAGGGTTACGTTCCCAATGAGACAATCACATTCAAAATCAAATTCATGTCTGATCGAATCATTGATCATTCATGTAGAGGTGCCGATCGTAAGGTGTAACGCAGAAAAAAATAACCTTCACGCTGAACAATATTGCCATTTCCCTGCCACCTGGTACAAGCCAATTCACACATGAACGGAAACCTTAGGAATCCTCCTTTCTGCACATTACAGTAACTTTTTGTACCCGGTGGCAACAAACTTTCCACATTAAAAATTGCGCAAAAAACTCACCTGTTTCGCAGCTCTTTTCCCACGAAATAAAATTTTCCAGGAGCAAATTTTCCGAGGATGCTGGTTGGATTGGACTTTCAAACGATTTACACAACATAGACGTTCTCTAAGAATACATTCCACTTGAAACTGGCGTTAAAACTAGCCTTGATCGCTCTAAAAAGAACGGAAACCAACAAGCTACCTATTCTCAACCGGCAGCCATTTTTCTGTTCTTCTCGGAAGTGCTTTTTTCGCGAGAGCCAATGATAGTCCCGGAAACGCGTCACGTGGGATATCGCGCGACTCATGCGCAGACATTTTTCGCCAGTGAACGCGCGGACTCGAATGAGCGCGTGACGCATGCGTAAATGCTGATCTTGTAACCTCATATTTCCTGATTTTGAAACTTTACTCGCTTATATCTCTGCTTCCGGACGGTGAATTTTTTTCATTTAAAAAAAAATTCTGTAGGTGAAAAAATAAATTAGCGACACATTTCAAAAAAACTTATTCTTCTGAAAAACTGACCGACAGATTTTGTTGAATATTAAATATTTTAGAGATTATTTCTAACATTACCTGGTAACGCTGAATAAGAAGATTTCACCGTTCCGTTTTTTTTAAAAAGACAATATATCTTGATTTTATGGCTAAAAGAAATGCCTTATATAGTTGCCATGGTAACGTTATTTTGGAGGAAAATGGGATGTCTCAGATCTATCTGTTTATCTACTTAATACCCTAGCCAAATTTTGTCTTGATATGATTACCCTAACTGTATCTAAAAACAAAATACGTTTATTTGTTTGAAAAAAAGGAGAAACTATTTCGAGCCTCCTTAAATTAAACGAAGTCGCTTACAAATCCTTCGAACAAATTGTAGGCTACCCGTAGCCTCTTGTTCCACAAAATTATCCGACACTTAAATTTTCAGCATAGATATCCGAACAGATCAAATTCTTCTAGGTGATAAAAACATCTCTTTATACAGTCTTTATATTTATTGTTAGTTTATTTATTTTAGTCACCCATACATGTACAATGCAGATGATTATAGTTACAGAATAAGCAACAAAATATAATAAGATATTGAAGCAGTATCAAGGAAGCCTAAAGAAGCTGAAAGCTTATGCGAGTAGGCTTCCCTGGACTAAAATTTAATGACGAAGTGCATGGCTTTAAATACAGGACGAGCAGGCGTTGTGCGCTCGAAAACTTAAGAAAGAAATAGTCTTTCACTGAGATAGTTTTTCAGATTAAAAAAGATATAGAAGGAGAGCTGACTATTGTGACTGGTAGAGAATTCCAGATTTAACGTCCCTGATAAAGGATACTGAATTTTTTAATACTAGTTCTCCAGAAGACAAAGAGAGGTTGATTATGGTTACAAGGGGATGAACAATGTTTTGAAAAGACTGTTGAATTATTATCATGGCCAGAGGCTTTATACGTTACAAGGAGCCTACAAATGTGTGTCAAAGGCTTTTGGCTTAATTTGCTCCTTCGGTGCCCTTGTTATATGCGAGGACTTAATCCATATTTGGAATTGTTGTGAGTTTTCACCCTTACATCATGATGTGTTGTTTCATTGAATATTGACGAGACCTGGTGCTTATCTCCAGAGTATTTGGGGACGTTCTGCTCAAATGCAATGCATTTTTCTCTGCTACCAATCACTGTAGTAGACGGGTTAATTGGTATAATTACAGCGTTGTGATTGGTTGATCTCGATGCACTACGTCGGTTTCTATTTTTCGCTGTCCCCCAGCTCTCGCTGCAACGTAGTTGACGACCGCAAAAAAAGCGACACCGTAAGACGAATTTCGAAGACGGCATACTTATAAAAAGAAGCAGTTACACTCAGGCTGTAGTAGTTAAATTCAGCCATAACGGAAAAGATGACCGAACACATCAACCGCAAGTGATTGGTTACACTGATTGAACCTGGAGTTGTTGTTGTATCACAAATAGTTTTCCCAAGAGAAATCTCATATTGGAAATCGACTATTCAATTCGTTCCTTATTGAACCCTGGGCTATCTGTCTCGATTAAACACGGGGCCTCTAGACAACCATGCGTACTCACAAGGCATGCTCATGTGAATAACGAAAGTGTAGACTGCTTTCATTCCACCAGTGGCTGCTGATTCACGGTAAGCGACCAAAATAACGACCACTGACTTGTTCCAAAACAGGAAATCGACGAATCATGAACTTCTGGCTATTCTCCGCAGCCTTAGAAATTAAAAACCATGTTGGTCACAAACGCTTATAGAGTGTTTTCACGTGACGTCACGGCGGCCATGTTGGTGTCCCTGAACAAAGGAACCGCGACCATGTTGGTGTCCCCAACTAATCCTCCGGGAATTGAGCTCTATTATCATGCAAATCTTTTCTTTTGTTTTGGTGGAAAAACAAGTTTACCGATCACGTGAGTGAAAACACTCTATAAAAATGGATCTCCGCTACGACTAAGTAAATTCCAAAAGCAGCAGAAGGCCGTTGCATTCAGTATTGAGCGGAAGAGAGGTGAGCGCGGCGTCCGTTTGAAAGGACGCGCACAAAAAATTATCCAATTAAATCTATATTCGTCAATTCAAGGAAAAGCAACAAGGGCCCATCCCAAGCTTTCCAGGGGCAAAGACTTGCATTCGAATAAAACAAAAAAATGGGAAAG
Source organism: Montipora foliosa (assembly GCF_036669935.1). Lineage (NCBI taxonomy): Eukaryota > Metazoa > Cnidaria > Anthozoa > Scleractinia > Acroporidae > Montipora > Montipora foliosa. Next base: position 2,044,017 of record NC_090873.1, read on the forward strand.
GCTGATTTTTTTTTAAAACTAATTGTGTTAAGTGCCGTTTGTGTCGCCAAATCAGTTCTCTTAGTAGTCACTTATGTTATTAATTTCCAGCTTGTAACGTTATGTGTATATGTACTCGGGTCTCCGTAGTGGAGCTTTGCTCTGTGGAGATACCCTGCCTAGTGGCAAAATTTATGAATAAAGAAATATATAAATAAAGAAATAAATAAACATTATAAAAGCCAATATTTTGAAAAGCAATGCCTTTTTCCAACAGTGTTTTGCATTTTACAAAGAGTAAGTTCCCAGTTAATGCTGGGCCGTTCCAGTCCTTTGTGGAGGAAAAGAGACAAAATTGTCATCTAAAAAAACAGATAGGCCGTTGGCCCCCGTGCACAAAGAATTGGAACTACCCAGAGTTCACTAGTAGCTTGCCATAAGCAAAATAGTATATTGGAAATTGAAGTAATAAAATTTAATTCAACCGGGCTGATAAGGTCAATTGAATATCGGTAAAAAGATTCAAAAGAAAGCATCGCATCGTTCATTCGACAGATGGATAAAATCTATGGAATAGAGTCAGGCTGTAAACGAGATCATGCTCACATCAAAAGAAACACATACAAGTTCACTTAAGTGAAAAACATTTAATTTGACATCTCGAAGAAAATCTAATCAAACTTTATGTGAATAGCTCCCTTGATACGTTTGCTGTGGTTACGACCCGACAGTGAAAAAAAAAAATTGCATGGATAGCGATTTGTCTGCAGAAACAAAACCAAGCATACCATAATTCATAATTCTGAGTTGTTACACATCTTTCGCTTTTCACGAGAGACGAGCCGCGAAATACCAAGGACCAAGGATTTTCTTGGGGGGTGGGGGCGGTATTACGATTGTCTTTCTTGTATTTTACGGCTTGTGTCTCGTCGATCAAAACTAACAAACGGACAAACAAACAAACAAACCATACTTAGCTCGTTTAGTGAAAAAAAAAACACATTTTCGTTCTTATTCTCGACCAGGCAGCGGCCATGTTTATGTACACTTCTAGATTTTGTCAGAGCTCAAAGAAACACTTTTCTTTGCTTCTACGCGCGTTCTTCACGCTTCGCTGTTCAATCCACCCGAGGCATGCGTGACAACCTCTTTCTATCTGAAGATTAAAACGGTTCCGCATCATCCGGCGCATCTAAGTCTTTGTACTGGACAATCTGTCTTGGGTCACGGTGGAAACCTCTGTTATCAAAACAAAAACGATTAGGAAATTGAGCGAGCTCGGGCAATTGAAATCGCGCGTGGAAGGAGACGCGGGCGTTGTGCTGCGTGGAAAGCAAATCGATTTTTGCGACACATGTTGATCACCCAATTCCGAACCGCAATGGTAGAAAATTCTATTTAACTAACCTTTCGCTCGGTTTATTTCGTCCTCCGCCACCGTACCCAAATCTAAAATAAAACCACCTTCGATTAACATTCTTTCAATTGGATCACGACACGAAAATGTGCACTTCGCCCGGTCCTTGTCAGAGTAAATGCAATGTTAATTTCCTATCTGGTTTATTTGTTTATTTATTGCTTTTTTTCCCACCTGACGATGCCTTCGTGCGACGTTCGTGCGGATCGAGATCATCCTGTTAAGCAGGAACAAGCGTGTCCAAATTGATCACAATTAGTCCCACAAGGAAGTGATTACGAATAGACGATATTGCTGCAGTAGCAAGCCCTTGTCAAATAGTAAATTATAGTTGATTACAGTTCATGATAGTTTAAATGTTCAAATTCTATTCGATAATAGCCATGGAGGCCAAGAACCATGATAAGAACGTTAAGGCCGATTTACACGGTACGATTTTTAGCGCATGCGTCAAGCTTACGACAGGCCTAAGACATAACTTACGATTGTCGCAGCGTTTTAAAACATGTTTTAGAATGCTACGACATTTTTTTCGCACGTACACGACAATCATAAACGAGTTGTAGGCCTGTCGTAAGCTTGTCGCACGCGACAAAAATCGCACCGTGTAAATCGGCCCTTAGGTGTAGCCCGCGCGTAGCAAGCGCTAAATGGGGAGGGAAAGAGTATTCGCTCCGTCTCCCTCTTTCCTTCTCTTTTAGCGCTTGCTATGGAGGCTACCTTAGGTGATGTTAACATGATACCGGGGCGACTTTCGAACCGGAACGAAATCACCCCGGTTCCCTCACGTGGCTCTGTATTCATTCACATGATACCATCCGAAAATGTCATTCCGGAATGACTGATACCGACGCGAGTTCACCTCGGTTGTTGCACCGGAGGGAGGACTTCATTCCCGTACGAAATCCAGCAACAGTGTCGTGTAAACGAAGAACCACCACTCGCTTCGGTATAAACTTGACCTCTAGGTGGACTGGAAACTGGAACGGGTGGCCCAAATCAAGTAGTCATCCCGGTAAGGAACTCGCGCCGGGGCGAGTTTTCTCATGTAAACAGCCCCTTAGCCTCCATCCTCAAACAATGGACGTTAATCTTATAGACTTAAAGGTCTAAGCTCAAAGAAGGTTGTAACTCACACAGTTTCAAGTAAGTTATGATGAAATAAAGGTAGCATTGCCTTCAGTGCACTGAGTCGTCGCGACTATCTGTTCACAATTTCATGCCAGTCGATGATAGTTTTCTCCGGTCGACCACCCATAATATAGTCAATGAGTGTTGCTGCACTTTGTTTTCGGCATTTTCTGGCGACACGGGCTAACACTAAAAGTTCGCGCAAAAACGCTTACCTTACCAAGCAAGCGGTAAAAGGGGAGGGAAAGAGGACGGCTGAGCGAGTGCTGAATTGGTAGGAGACAACACTTGCTCTGTCTTCCTCTTTCCCTTCCCTTTTAACACTTTAACGCTTGCTACGTAGTCTAAGTTCTAATGCTAACCTGACTGAGATAAACTATCGCCGACTATAATCAAACCGTTCGAAAATAGGAATGGTAGCTGACGACAGCGGACAACAACCTCTCAAACTATCATCGACCATCACGCATTGTTTGTCAAGGACTTGAGAGAGAGTGAGAGAGAGAGAGAGAGAGAGAGAAGCCAAGATAATGTTACCTGCGTGGCTTTGGCGGGAATGTGTGTCCTCTTCCATACATCTCGTGCCCATACCCTCCATAGCTTGGTGGAGTATAAGGACCGCGGGGGCCTGGCAAAAACAATTGCACGGGTACTTTTTACACTTTTGTCGCCTTTCACTCAAAAATAAAAGGGCGAATAAATATTTTCAATTAATTGAACTTTGACTATGAATGACTAAATTTTCTTACGAAAAACTTACATTCTTTTCACGTTACTAACACCTAGTTGCTACGTTGTTGATCGGAGTTGTAGTTTTGCGCTCATAGTTTGAAAGAGTTTAGTTCATCTACTACAATCTACAATAGAAGAACCAACGTTTTTCTGTATTTTCCCTCTCACAAACAATCAACCATCACAAGTAAAAGCCAAATCTAGCCACCCATTTCTCAACATCTTGGAAACGCTTGGAATTCGCTCGTATCCTTCTCACCCTGCCTGCGCCAATCATCTGATTAGAGTCATTGTTTATCTGGAACAGCGGTTCATTGTTCACTTACCACCGTACATCATCATTTGGGGTCTGGGTCCCCATCCCATCATGCCTTGCGCATGTTGATGTCCATACATTGGCCCCATCTGGTTCCCAGGCGTGCGCTGTGCGGCAGGAGCCTCGGGTATGTGAGGTCGCTTGGGATCTGATAGGTAGTTATTGAAAAACTCCGCCTGCAGAAGAAATTAATGAATCAAAAATTGAATGGTTGCCATTGAAAAAAGTTTCAATGCACACAACGGTATCTATGGGTTATATACTTTTCACATGTGAGGCCCAAGGAAATATAAAGCCTCTTTTAATAGCGCTTCACTTCTCAAACGATTTGCTCTTCGTTTTGAAGAGCAACACATAAGTTTCAAATAGTTGATTCCCACGTTTCAGTTGACGACGATCTCGAATATTTTTACAGATTCAATGTAACTCTCAAGCCGCACTTTGCGATAAACCGGTGCTGTTGCTCGCTATCGCCTTTGTGTGTAGGAACGAGAAGAACAGTACTCGATGGCACAGGACGTAACGTGACTATGACTTCCGCTCTGATTAACAAAACTTCAGTCACTGACCTCGCCGGACGAGGGTTCTTCTCAGGACTACAATCCTGAAAAATCTATTGGAACACACAGGCGATTCTCGAGCTAATATTTTGAACATGTAAACAACGTTCATGATGTTGATTTGGGTTCAAGGTTTTTGGGACGGATCCAGGGGTGGTTCGGTCGAACCTCCTCAACCAATAGTTCTTGTTTGAAATAGCACACAATTTCAAACATACCAACCACGAATCTTACCTCCAAACACTCACAAATTACATTTCCAATCTTTGCCTTTTCAAGTCTCATGCAGGGTATGCTCCTAGACACCCTTAGAAAGGCAGGCCCGATTCACCGAACCCCCCCCCCCCCCTTCCTTTGACGAAATCCTGGATCTACCCCAGTCAACTGACCGTAGGGGCGGGGGAGGGAGCAGAACGAACTGCTGGACAAAGGCAGTCGCACACGGAAGTGTCCCACTATTATTTGTACAGGTTTGTGCACTCACCTGAACGATCTTAAAATACTGCAAAGCGATAGCTTGAAACTGAAACTAAAGGATAACAGAGAATCCTCACAAACCTCCATTCTCACAGCTTCTACTTTATCCATGTGTTTGTTGAAGATGTGTTTGCGTACAAAGTCGGGTCCACGAAACTTCTTTCCACTCAATGGACAAAGCCATTTATCTTTCGCCAATTCCTGTGTGTTCGCCTCCACAAACTTCTCCGTTTCATTAAGTACAGTTAAGCTGATAACTTTGCATCACAAAAATCATGCAAAAAAGTAGCGAGCTTTATTTATAAACGATGCCGGAGATTTTAAGTTAGTTTGCTGCATGAGGTGTCGTCTTTACTGATAGAGGTCTCATTCCCTTTTACTCGAAATGAAAGTTGTGCGTACGTTTTTCACTTTCAAGACGCTAACCGCTCGACCAATTAACCTGAAATTGAGCCAGGTTGTTGCCAGCAAACCAATGTCTGCAAGTTTCTCTGCTCTTTTCCACTTTAAAACAAGAATGTTTTTCCTCACAAAGCACTCGTTTATTTTCCCTCTGACTTAACCACCCAATTAAAGATGAACCAACGCACTAGTCAAAAATCTGAAACATCTGAGACACGGTCTATTTTCTAGTCTGAAGTGTCAGCTGTCTCCAGGCCCCGCCCCCCTAAGGGACGGTCTCTCTCGCCTGGACATCACTTAAGGGGGTTGGGGCGTGGAGACGACTCATCCCAAATACATCGTGTTGTGTTTAGAACCTTTTGACTGAAATTTGACTTTTTAATTGGCTTTGAAAGACGGGAAAAGTGGTTACACTTTGATCAATAACCGAGCAATGAAGGGCAATGGGCTGGATACCGAGCCGGCGTCACAAATTGATTTGCATCGCTGTTTTCAAAGAACTTTCTTAATGCAAAGCAGTTTGTGACGTCAACCCGACACAAACCCTTTGCCCTTCATCGCTCGGTTATTGATCAAAGTATGACCATTTTTTCTGTCTTTCTTTGTCTAACCCTAACCCAATAAAAAGTGAAATTTCAATCTAAAGGTTCTAAAAACAACACGATGTATTTGGGGTGATATAAAATGGAAAAGTGTGTTGAGGTGATAGGCACTTTAATATTCTGTAATTAGCGTTTTTTAAATCAATAAATTTGTAACTTGAAAACTCGAAAGGATATGCCTCGGGATCTTTCTTCCCTAGCTTCACGATCTCCTCGTCTTTTAACGATTCTTTCTCCTGCAAGAACGGGTCGAGCTTCTGGTTTAAGCTCTTCTGCCACTCTTGGACTGTGGAAGGAGGAAAACAAAAGCAATAAATAAAACCCCCAAATCACAGCACCTAATTACAGCTTTCTATCAGGTAGTATTATAAAAAAATAATAGCCTGATTTGAACCTGATATTTGGCACAGTGAGATACCACCTTCTCGTAATAATCCAAATTCGTCCCAAATAGTGGAACCAATTTTGACAAGCCAACTTTTGGTATTTATGCTTGAATATTAATACAAATCAGGATATTACACATAATTAATTTGTCTTGAAATTGTCGCTCTTCAGTAGGTCTAATACTAGAGCGATTTTCAATTGAGTGTCGAAAGTAATTAGCGAATTGCTTTGGTTGTGCATTATTTCACTCAGTGACTGGTTCAAAGTTCTCGCGCCACTTTTTCAACCAATCAGAAGTGAAACCTAAACCAATCGTGGCTCGCGCGTGCATATTTTCCCGCACTTTGTCTCTGCTACGTGTAATTACTTCGAGTTTTGATTGGTTCACTGGATTGTCTCCGTCCTTTTTGATTGGCCAAAGTAATTACTTTGGTTTTGGTTTTACGACACTCGATTGAAACTCACTCTAAAGTGTGATTTGTTTGGTCCATAGTGCAATAAACATTGAAGGCCATATCTGCATCTGTACAATTTTTCATTTCCTTTGGAAAGCAGGGACACATTACACATACACCACTTTGAAAACGCTCCGTCTTTCATGCTCCAGTAGCTATTCCACACTGCTATTTTCATTGGTCCCTTTAACGTACAGCTTCTTTTCGTTATCAGGGCCACTTGTATAAAGGTGCATTGTTTCTGTTGTATCAGTTATTGTTTTGTTCTCCAATCACAGACCGCGTCTGGAAAGCTACAGGGTCTCACTGGATAATTATGTCCAGTAAGTATGTGTAATTATGGCATGGGCCAGAAGGCAATTAAGGATTAATTCACGAGTATTTTCAAAGTTTTAATAAAACAGCCCGAGTCGCGAAGCGAAAAGGGCAATTTGAAAAAAAAAATTCCTTAGTTGCACAAGAGTGCATTGCGATTACATGTTCATCACATAAAGGGCAAAATCATTGAGGGAAGTCCGTTCAGTGCCGCGACAATTGCAAGTGACAATTAACACGTTTCCATTCGGTTAAAGTTCAATTCAATAAATTGATGCTGCCATCGGAAATAGCGCTTAAAATATAATTAGTAGTTTAATCTGGAAGAAGAATCTCTTGTAACTTCGCTTGTTCTTGATAAGCAACTGTTAACCAGTCAGTATCAAGTAATCATGCCCTCTTGATTACCAAAAGTACCCTCGTGATTAAGGAAAAATGCCCTCCGTCTCAGCCAATTAGCATTCAGTAATTTTGCCCCGTATGTGATAAACCAAGTAATCAAACGAACGACAACTCTAATAAGCGTCACGAAGTGTCTCCTTGTTCTTCTGCCCAACTTGAACATCACTGGTTTCTAGTGGTTACTGCTCATAAAGTAGAGATAAACACCTACAAGTAAATTTATTTTATTGATGAAAATAGGCAGAGAAATGCTTAGACCTAACGAGACACTAGTTGGTAATTGGGCGCGCATCGAATAACCACCATTTTTTGGACATAAGTGTGTTAGGCCTAGAATTCTAATTTTTAAAGTTCAGAGGGTTCGTGTTTCTGTTTTAATGAGATACAAAATGAGAGAAAGGTGTGTGTGGAATGTCCAATGGCTCTCTAATGTAAAGACACATAGACCTTTCACAAATGGAGCAACAGTAGTTTCACTAGGAGAGAGGTTTGCAAGGACAGTTTCAAGGACTTTCAAGAAAGGTGTGAACCCTAAAAGCCAAGAGATAACAACATTAATTCTTTTTTGGTGTCGAAAATTTTATTCTCGTCCTGGTTTGGAATAATAATTAAAAAGTCGAATTGACTCGATTAAGATCATGTAATTAAGGCCTTCTTTCATACTACACAATGGTTTTGGAATTGCCAACATCTATGATATGATTCTAGCACCATCGAAACCTAAATCAACACGATACCATAATAACCCTTTTCAACATCCATCATGACTTTACTATGATTGACGACGTTCAGCCTGACGAAATATTCCACTTTAAACCTTTTTATTGCGCTCTGAGTTAAGGAAGTTATTTTAACAATTGAAGTGTTTAAAGACATTATACCTTCAGCAAGCGCGCATTTGTCCGGTGTTGCGCCTCGCACGTGTATTATTCCGCATCTGTTGGGCATCTCGTCTTCGTAAGGATAATCCGAGCCATTGTAATAATCCAAGGAATGAACAACACGCAGATACAAAATCAAACGATCCAAAACACGAAGCAGGCTGTCGTCACGTGACAAGTCCACCTCAGACTTCTCCTCACCCTCTCCCTGTGAGGTTGTTCTCATGAGTTCCATCTCTTCGCCTTCTTCCTCCTCGGTCGCGTCTTGTGAAAGCGATGCGAGAATGGGATTTTCGATGGGGAGGTCTGTGATCTCCGCCTCCTCGGCCGGTTTGGCTTCGCATTCTTCGCCTTCTTCTGTTTTCTAAAGCCGCGAACAAAACAATAAAAAAACCTGGCAGTCTGACAAAAGAGTGAAACTGGCTTTAAAACTCACAAGGGAGAGGAGGGGTTCTGCGTTGTTAAGGGCATCGACTTGGTCATGGTCACTAATAACGAAAAAAGATCGAACTCTCAGGACACAAAATCAAAGGAAGTGACGAAATTTATCCCAGCATACCTCGGCTGCTTCTTTTTCCGCTTTCTCTCTCGCCTCAGTTTCCTCCCTGCTTTCTTTCTCGTACAGTGCAGCTTTCTTGTCCAGTTCCCGGACCAGCTTGGCTGCAAGTTTGATGTCGTCTCGAATCACTTGTTTCGCCGTTGCAGCTCCAGTAACAGCCCGAACTCTCCGAGACAGATCCCTGTTAACAACTGGACTAAGTTCCACGTCTTTTACCTTCATAAAAAAAAGAAGACAAAACAAAACAGCACAAACAACAATGATGTTTACCGGATAGACCATATTTAAAAATGGCGGCTAAGTAATTATTCTTTTGTCTTTACATGCTAGCCTCGTTAGCACGAACAAATTCAAAGGGAAATTTGTGCTCCAAAGTGAGGCTAGTGAGGATAATTAGCAAAAAGACAAAAGAATAATTTGTTGGCCGCCATTTATGAATACGGTCTACAGACACGTTTTTCCTTCGACGGATTACTTTTGCCTTGCATTCCTAGCGAATGGCTGAAAACTCACGTGTCAAACTTACAGCCAATCAGAGACAATAGCAAAAGCGATTGCGATTGGCTCGTTCGCGTTTTCCCGCGTATAGAGACGACTGCATGTAAAACGACACTTTTCGTTACGATTGGTTCATTGATTGTCCCACTTTGATGCGATTAACCAAAGTTATTACTTCGGTTTTGGTTTTATGGAACTCGATCAAAACCGCTCCAGAGTACGGCTAAAATTCGACTTTGCTTTAACAAAACTCAGCTATATATCACTACTTGTTCTCGCTTTCTGTGAGTCAATTGGTTCATACGGTGCTACGCGCCTCGTTGATTCCATATGGCCTTGTACAAAACACAGACTCGGAATCTAATTTTCGCTTAGATCTTTCAACTTACTCGTATGTTATTCAAGTCCCAACAGATTTCTTTAATGCTCACGCTCCGGTCAAAAGTGATCCATCCACGTCTGAAAAACCTAGGAAATCAGAGCAGCAAACAAATGAATTTATTGAAAAAAACATAAAAGAAGACGAACTCGTTTCTGTGGGGTCGACTACTCACTTTCTGTCAGGACTTGGGTCCGAGAGCGCTACTCGAAGAAATCCCGCAAATCTCTTACAAACCTACGAAAAACAAGTATAAAGTGATTACTTTAGTGTTTGTGTAAATGGATGTAATATAATATCTGTGATGATATTATTGGAGTGATTTAGGAGCATGTGATTAATGTATATATGGGGTGTGTGACAGGGAATAAATCAGTTGCAATGCGGATCCCGTGTGGCCTCTGTACTTGGGTATAAAATACTAAAATTACTTTGGTTATAATTATAATTATTATCATCACTATCAACACCATTGTTATTGTTGTTGTTGTTATGATTTTCACTCTTATTTTATTATTATTACTGTTGATTTGTACTTACAGCAGCAATATCAGCTTTGGATATGATAGGTGGCACGCTCCTCATAAACAGCGAGAATGTCTTGTGCAGCGCACGCGGTCCAGATGGTGGAATAGCAACAAGTATCTCCTTTTCTTCACCAGTTTCCATTTGTTCGCCTTCCTCTCTACCATCTTCTGTGGTATCTTTCTCTTTCTCTTCCATTGTAGTCTCTTTGTTATCTTTTGTGACTTCTTTCACCGGAGTACTTTCCTCTACAACTTCTTTCTTTTCTGCGATTTTGTTGGAGTCTTCTTCGTGATCTTCTGCCTTGTTCGAATCGACTTCACTTGATTTCTGCATTATAATTAAATAAGGTAAAGTCTGCCACGAGCCTAGAAGACCCATCAGGCCGGCGCTTATCTTCGGTTTCTGTAGCATGAAGCGACAAGGAGTATTTCTACACCCCCCTGGATGGGATGCCAGTCCATCGCAGGGTTACCCACAGCATTAGATTCGCCGGTACCCATTTATACACCAGGGTGGAGAGAGGCACCGTGAGACAAAAGTGCCCTGCCCAAGAACACAACAATGTCCCCGGCGAGGACACAAACCCGGACAACTCGATCCAGAGTCGAGCGCACTAACCATAAAGCCAATACACTCAACAAAATTAATAGGTTTTGATTGGATGAGGGCAGTACATTTTATCCCATATTGTACTCTGGAATTGGGACTTGTGGTTTTGTTTATGACACAAGTTTCTTGCAATCATTTATTTGTTGCCTAGCCATTGTACAGGGGGTCGGTCACTACATCTTCAACTCTTCGTGAAAAAAAGTAAGTGGGATTTTTAAAGGTGTTACAAACATAATTAGTCCTGAAGCGTTTTGGAATGGGCACCCACGGTTCATTATCCTTTCAAAAGGAGACTAAAAAGGTGAACTAAATGCTGCACAAGACCTTTCTCTCTTTTAAATCCTTACATGTGACCATTCAAATGAAAGCCAAAGAGCAGTACTTTGGTGTTGCTTATTTGACCACAGAAGGTGATTTTAACTCTTGACGTTTTGACATTGTAACTAAGGGCGCATTCAATTGACCCTATTCCGGAATAAGAATGCCTGAAGCGATGATTTAAAACGGTATGTCTGGCGCTTTGAAGCAACAAGGATGATAAATATATGTTTAAAATTGCATTTTAGCAAGTGTTTGAAATTTTCATGTAAATCTCCGTAAAAACGAAGGATTTCTAAATTCTATTCCGTATTCCTCTTCCGGAATATTGTCAATCGAACGCACCCTAAGTTTCTAGAGAACTTTACCTGCAGGGATGGTTCAGCAGATGCCACACTTGATGACTCTACTTCCATGGACGACACCACTGCATTTGTGACCACCTTTTCCTGAGCTTCGCTGCTCGATTCAGGGATCATTTCAGCATTCTCATGTTTTATGGCTGTACTGACACCATTGTTGCTGCTGCCCACTTGATCAGCTTCTTTCTCCTGTGAAGACACAGTGCTCTCTGGCCCCGTAGCTATGCTACTGCTTTCTGCTGGAAAAGTTTGTTTGTTTTCTCTTGTCTGTTGATCTTGAGTGGAATCGACAGCTGTGTCATCTGATGAATAAGAAGGCACGAACTGAATGATGATGATGATGATACCCATTTTGTTACAGTGTCAAGATTTTATAGCCAACCACAACCCCTAGATACTAGTAAATGATGATGATGATAATAATAATACCGGTAGCTGCCCTGCCATTGGTCAGTCACTGTTCAAGGCACGTCATTATAGCATGCTCCGTCCAGTTTACAATGCAATCCTTAAAACAGTTGAACTTTCAGATATGGGAGACCAAACAACAACATGGTACAAAGAACTACAACCTTAAGGCTGTGCTGAAAACCAGGATGTAAAAAGTACTATGGGACATCCCCATACATCAACATGTCCTTCCTAGGAATGGTGCAAATAAACCTGATATTACAGTCTGACTGACAACAAGGAATGCTGATGGATACTAATTTAAGGGACTACATGTATAATAATTAACATTGGACAGATTCAAGAAAGAAACAAACTGAAAACAGAGAAATATGCTGATCTGAAAGCAAGTCTAAGAAGACTGTACCCCGGTTATAGTGTTCACCAGGTTAATGTAGTTTTTGATTTTCTGTCAAGGTATCATAAAGAACTGATTGATAAATTGAATACCATAGGGGTCCCTGATACATGTAGTACAAACATTATTAGAAAGTGCCAAAAGTGGATAATTGTTCGAAATTGCAAAATTGTGAAAGCTTTATATATTATCAAGTGAACCAACATACATTGTACATATCTGCCATTTACATGGAATCACTATATAGGAAATTGCCCAGATAAACGTATCCAAGATTTTGCTAAGTACCACACTTGTAATACAAGTTACCGAAAGTTTAGATAAACAGAATGATAATAATAATAATAATAACAACAACAACAACAACATTATAACGTCACTCACCCGATGTTTCAGGTTCTACAGCAGTCTTCAGTTCAGTGGCTGCCCCTCCTTCTGTGACTTCTCCATTACTGCTTGTGCTTGTCTCAGGCTGGGATGACCCCACTGCAGGCTCACCAGAATCTGAAAATAACAGAGAACTCTCAGTAGTAAAACAAACATTTAAAAAACATCAAGGTAAAACCACTTTGCAGTGTTGTCTGGAATAAAATAATGTCTAACTTACATTAAATACACGCCTCTCTTCAAAACCTTTCAATCTCAGGGATAGCAATAAATACACGTAATTTCCACCTTTTATAAACACTGCACACACCTGAGTGACATTTTATTAGAAGAGACTCTAAATCCTTTACTCATTAACCATTTCATCTTCTTGATAAAATACTGCATTCATTTTGGGGGAGGATAGCAATAAAAAGCAAAAATGCATCCCTGGGGAGTAACGGTGGCTTAGCGATGATCAATCTGACTACAAGGGTTTTTCTCTGGTTTTCCACCCTCACCAAAATTGACTGTCAGTTAATTACATCTTACTGTGGGCAGATACCCTCAGTAGGTATAACCTCTAGTATCCTCCCCTTTCATTGAACTGAATGAATAAAGTTGCTAATACATGGACCCTTTACCTTCCTTCCTTTGTCAGTGCTCCTGATAATTAAATTAAAATTTTAAAACAACAGCTTCATGTACACGTGCAATGATCAATGAATAGTCAAAATAGACATTTAAGTCACTGATGATCAAACTTGAAGACCATTTGAGATATGCCTCCTCATTCCAATTAGGTTGAAACTGACAATTTTGAAGGGAAGACCTTACACAGCAATGACCAGAACCAGTTTGCTGACCAGCGGTTTTTGTTAAAACAATGGTTTGATGGGGGTGCTCAGTCTTGCTGGCTCAAAAAACCATTTTAAGATTTTTGTTTTAAAGCACAGTGCCATCAAACACTTAGATGTACATGGAGCTGATGGAAGAAGCTAAATGTGACATGATACAAAAAAAGTTTTCAAACTTGTGTCATACTCAAGGCATTATCAATTAATATAAGGTTCTCTTAATTAATTAAGTTAACCCTTTGACAGCCAAAACGGCCTAAACTGGCCAGACTTACTGTTTTACTCTGTCTACAAGGCTGCTGCCTAATGATCACCCAGTCGCCCTGGGTGCCTTACTTGCGAGCACAGGCAACCAAAGTTCTGAACGAGTAGCTCGAACGGGCGCCTAACTTATCACAAGGTGATTCATCTTCACTTCTGGGCTCTTGAAAAAATGACTCGGGCTACTAACTTTTAATGTTGGAAGCCCGAAGGGCTCTGGAAAAATTTTCTTAGGCAGCAGCCTTGGTCTAACGCTTGACGATTTTACTTGTCAGTGGGGAACCCCCAGGAGTCAATGGGGTAAACCAGTCAAAGTAAAAACACAATCTACTTACATGTATACTTTTCATTACATAAGGAATCACAACTTACTGAAAAGTCAGGAGGATGCGGCAAAAAAAGAAAGTTACTGTACAGGTGTAATTTGTTGTTGCCTGCCAAATTAAGATTTTTCACCATGTTACACAGTAATTCTGATTGAAAATAATTCTTTCACAGCTCACTGCTGTAGGGCAAACTTCAGTCTATCAATCAAGAAACCACACTACGCAAATGAAAATCCAAAACCAATTAATTATTATTTTCCACCAAGAGCTACATGTACACGTAGATATGCTATGGCAGGAATAAATAATTAGAGCGGTTTTCAAATGAGTGTCGTAAAACCAAAACCAAAGTAATTACTTTGGCCAATCAAAAAGCACGGAGACAATCCAGTAAACCAATCAAAACTCGAAGTAATTACACGTAGCCGACACAAAGCGCGGGAAAACATGGACGCGCGAGCCATGATTGGTTTTGGTTTCCTTTCTGATTGGTTGAAAAAATGGCGCGAAAACTTTGAACCAACCACTGAGTGAAGTAGATACAAAACCAAAGTAATTTGCTAAATACTTTCGACACTCAATTGAAAACCACTCTATTACAAGCTTCTTCTTTTTAATAAAACTTTACCTGGTTTATTGTCAGGTGAAGAGGAGGCATCAGGATGCTTTTCTGTATTCGAGGAGCTTGTTGGTAGCTGCATACTTGTTTCTACAAGACTTGGTTCAACTCCATCAACCCCTACAGTGAAAATTAATTCATAAAAGTGAAGATCAACACTAGAGTCAAAATAATACTAGATTCAGTAAAGATGAAAGAAGTAGCAAAAAAGGAGTTCAAATCCACATGTGATGCTGAGAATTAATACATGTACATGTATGCACATTGCGATGAAATTAATAGAATAACTTAAGGAGGGCGCCTACTATTGTTATTGCACATAAGATCTGCGCATCTCGAGATACTTGGATTTCATAAGGGTGGTGCTTATTAATACAGGGATATTTTTGCGCGGTTTAAAACTATCCGGAAGTAGTAGATCTTAGTAAGTATTCTTGGATTATTGACTCAAATTTAGAGCCTGGGGATTAATTTAAGTCCCAAAAACTTTTCAGGCCCGAAAAGCCATTTGTGAAACTGCCAACTGCTTGTTTTGGAAAGCCGATCTTTTAACATGTTTTCAAGCCAACTAAAAGAAAGATGTCTGTGAAGTTTGATGACTTAAATCCTCTCCGTTCTTGAGATACAAAGGGAATTGTGACACCCAAAAATGGCCCGTAAAGTTTCGCGACTTTCGAGAAACAGGCCCCAGGTTACTAAGGCACGGTTCCCAGGCCATAATATACGGAGGTTACAAAAACAATTTAATGGCTGTAGAATGGAGAAATTTATAGGAATATTTACACTCATTTTGTCAAGTTAGAGGTTTGCTTTTATGGATATTAGATATTACTTAAATTCTACTCCAACATGAAGTCAATTTTCATTTGTTTCTGTAGTTGTTTAGTTATCAAAAGATGCGCTTGTCCCACGGACAAATCACGTTAAAGATGTACATGTCCGCACTAGATTTCTACTCATCCCGGACAATCGGACATAGGCTTTGGTACACCCTGTAATACAGTGTACGTGTACCTGGTGGCAATATATCCTCATCTATGCTTGGTGCCTCAGCCTCCACCCCTGGAGGCAACAGTTCTTCTTCCTTATTAGTCTCCATAGGTGACATCTCTTCTCCAGGGGGAGCTGGTTCAGGTTCTGAATCTGATTCTGACTCACTCTCACTTTCATCATCATCCATAGCATCATAATAGTATGGCTCACGATGACGTCGCTTCCGCTTCTTTTTAGGCTCTTCATCCTAACATGAGACAACCATTTACAATTATAACTTTCTATTGTTTTGTTAAGTTTCTAGGTTTTTGGACAATACAACTCAGGGACCCTCACAGAGGTTTCCTGCCGATGTTCAAAAACACTCCATCATAGTCTAAAGCAACAAATGTAGCTCTTTCCACTTGAGTACAATGTGTGGGCTCTTAAAATAAAGTGTACCTAAGCAGCTTAAGGCAAAGTGACACACTCTTAACTATGTAAGTACATATACATGTACATGTAAGTAAATAGTTCATTTATCAACACAGACACAATTATAGAGCTTACAACAAAAACAGTGAGAAGGTTCCTGCGCTAAAATTAGTACATGACCAAAATCAAAAATCTAAAATTACACAGATAAGATTAGTGTAGTAAAATGCTTCTAAATATCTGAGAATGCTACTAGATCTAATCATTTGCATTCTCAGAGACCCAAAGGGCAGTCAGCAATACCTATACTTTACATGTACCTAACCATCAAAAAGAAAAACAAGTCATCTTTAATTCAATAGCCTCACCTTTTTACCAGTTTGCTCTTGGTTGACCTGCCCTTGCTGTGGCTGGGATGTCTGTGGTACCTGTTGCTTATCCTGTGCAAATGCCTGATGCTGCTGGGCTTGCTGTGGATCATAGCTCCCATAGTACTTTGTGCATAGAACACAACAAACAACATCGTTAGAGCGAGTTTCAATCGAGTGTCGTAAAACCAAACCAAAGTAATTTCTTTGGCCAATCAAAAGGACGGAGACAATCCAGTAAATCAATCAAAACTTGCAGTATTTACACACAGCCGACACAGAGAAAAGGTGACTGTGCACCTGCAAGCCACGATTGGTTTTGGTTTCACTTCTGATTGGTTGAAAAAGTGGTGCGAGAACTTTGCACCAATCACTGAGTGAACTGAAGTAATGCAAAACCAAAGCAATTTGCTAATTACATTGTATTTTCCACACTCAATTGAAAACCGCTCTAACAGTGTCATTAATAATAATTCACACAGGCCTCAAAACTGCCAAAAATTCACCAGAGGCCCTAGTGTACCGTATGTCCCAAAATGAACAGCCAATTTTGATGCCCAAAACAACATGTCCCTTACGTCTAAGCATTTTCTACAGGTCTAATTCAAGAAATGAGGTAATGTAAGGGTCAGAATTAACCCTTTGCCCTCCAAGAGTGTCACTTGATTTTTCTCTGTCTAGCAAGACATACATGAATTTTTATTTTGTAAACATGTTGATGGGCAGGTGGCTGGCACAGGGATAGAAACATCAAAAATTAATAATTAAGTATTTTATAAGACCCCAATGGTTGTTAAGTCTAGTTAAGTCTAGTTGATAAGTCACTGATTTTAAATGGTTAGCATTAAGATTGGGGTTAGGCATACAGTGCATGATAACCGATTCTACTTTTCTTTCTGGAACTTCAAACTTTATTGTATTACATTTTTTTCCAAAATCTGCGCTTCTAAATTCGGGGTGCGGCTTCTCTAAGGATGAGGCTTATACATGGACGTTTACGGTAATTTTTCTAAGTCTCACTTTATATCATTTACGCATGTGAGAAATGGTGGTTGTCGTGAAGGCTTGGAAATAGCTTAACGACTTCAGTTGCTGATTCAATGGCTTAGCGGTTAATACAGAGAAGTAATCACGCATGTCCTATGGTGCGAGGGTTCGAATCATTGGAGCGGCATGGAATGTTGTGAAAGTTCAAGGTAAGAGGCACAGTCCGTTGGTAGTAAGCAAGGACAGTAAGGGGGAAGGAGAGGGAGAGACAGTAAGTGGACAAAGAACGGAAGGCAAGGGAAGGTGTTTTCTTTTTTATTCCCCCTAAAAATCCAGGCCCCATTTCTTTTAATTACAATTACATCCCCCCAAAAAAGGGAAACCCTTTTTTAGACAGTTCATAATAACCTAGGTTGAAACAAAATGACATAGGTTGAAACAAAATGACCTAGTTTGGTTGCAAATTAACCTAAGGAACAAAATGACCTGCAACATACAGTACATGAATGAAGCTTCATATGAATGCGAAAGGTACAGTACAGTACCTCCAAAAACACCTGTGCAGTGCATACCAAATCAAAACTGTACACACACACACACCACTTTCTAGTAAGCCTGGGATGTTACCAGTATTTTGTCCTCAAAGGAGCTCTCTAAAGATTACAAAGTCAGCAAAGATCAACTGTCTTGTACTGTGCCTGACTTGACCCTCTGCATTCCACGAGGGCACCCTACATGTATTACTACAACGTCTTAAAGCACAGAGTTCACATTCAAATTATTGCCTACCTGTTGTTGATAATAAAGTTGCTGTTGATGATAATACTGCTGAGCCTGTTGTTGTAGCTGCTGCTGTTCAGGTGTGGGATTTGTCACTGAAATCATACTGACATCTCCATTCTCCTTCTTTTTTGCTGCTACTTTTGCAGATGCAGGTGGAGGTTCTGAAGGCAGAGGGACTGAAGATGGTGACACAGGGCCCGTATCAGGAATGGTATCTGAAAGAGACAATTACAATTACCGGGTACAAAAAATTGTAAATAGGGCTTGTGCTGTATTTAGCTAACCATAAACACCGGCATAATAAGCCACAGGCATGTAAAGCTCAGAAGATATAATAGCAACCTTTAGATTTGAGAATGACTACATGTAAGATACATGTAAAGAGGTATTGACCTTCAGGGTTAAAACTTGATGTTAGCCAGGTAGCCCATGGCCACTTTAAGACAATGTCATACCGGGGTGACTAAAAGTTGAGGTTTATTCGGCTGATATGCAACTACGATACCAAACTATTCAGAGATTTTAAAGTAAACTGTTGAAATAAAATAAAATAAAATAAATAACAAGTTGTTTAATTTGGCCACCTTTCGGTTCTTTTCCCCCAACTTAAATTTCACTGAGTCCTGCAAACGTTTAGTTTTTAAGTGGAAAATTCAAAGAGGAATAACCATTAAGAATTCTGAGACCCTAGATCCATCATGAGACACTATTTTGATTTTTCTGGTGCCAGATGACTCCAGCCTCACCCAAAGTGCTTTGCTGTTTTTTAAAAGCAATCCTCAAGAAGTGCATTCATGTGAATTCAAATTATAGAAATCCAGGGCCTCTTAATGATGTATTGGGCAATCATGAAATCAAAGAAAATAGCCCGGTTGGCCACCAAGCACTGAAGTTAAAGTTTTAGCCCTGGACCTTACTCATTAACAAAAAAAAATTAATGTGCATACAGTCAAACCTCGATTACCTGGATATTTCGATTACCTGGACTTACTTCTCTGGCCCCACTTGTTCATGTGTATTACAAGTCATTTTTATGATCTGCGACAAAACATTTTCCCTTCAAATTATGAGATGAAAGGTTTCAAGGTTTCAAGGTTTCAAGGTTTTATTTGCCATGATTACATATAATGTATCCGATTTAATAAACAAAATACAAAAAATTGTAAAGAAACTATAAGAGCTTATGGAGCTATGGGCTTCCTCAAATTAGACTAAGAAATTAAGTTTAAGATAGCACTGGGACGTAATACAATATATTATTAAAAATACAAAAGAGTGCACACACACACATTTATCCACAAAAATACAAAAGCGTAAATACTTCGAAGCATTTGATGCTACTAACTATAAAGAAGAAATCTTTTAAGGTTTTTGCAAAACTGAGCGGTAGATCCAGATGACTTAATTTGACTGTCAAGGGAATTGAAAAATTTAGGGCATTGGAAGCGGATTGAGAATTTTCGTATATTAGTTCGAACTAATGGGATATAAAAATTGGAATTAGATGAGTTTCTAGTGTTATAAGGATGAATATAATTAGCCAGTACGTAAACATGTCATTAAATGAATTCGGAAGTAAACCTTTAGAGAAGAAAAACATAAACTTGCCTAAATGAAACAAAACAACATTACTGAATTTTAAAACTTCGAGATCTCGAAAAATAGGATCTGTATGGGAATCAAAGGGAACTTTAGCAACAATTCTAATTGCTTTCTTCTGGAAAGTAACTATTCTTTTTAAGTTAGAATTATAGGTCAATCCCCACACAGAAACGCAAGCCTGGTTTGAACTAAAATAATTTTTTTCGCTTCAAAACTCAAATCTGTATGCATCGTGCTCACACACGCCATAACTAATGCAGTGCACTTCACTGAGCTCTGATTGGCTCATATTGACTCTATTGCTAAGTGAAATTCCATGCCCCATGAGCTCAGTCAGAGTAGTTTGAAGAACACCAGGTAGATTTGTATCAAAAAGAATTCATCACGTCCACAAAATGAAAGCGATCCGTTCTTTCCATAAGAGATAATAGTCAATTTATTTTGCAATTAGAAAAAGGAACCAATTTGCCAACTGAGTATGGTGTCAGCAAACTGATTTACATTATTTTTATACTAATGTAAAAACGTTTTTGGATTACTTTAATTTATTGTAAAGAATTGTAGGAGATATTAATATTTTTTGGGCTACTGTTAATAGTTTTTCCAACAACGATTTGAAATTGTGTTTTATTCCAGCATGAGTATGTGTTACCCTTCTCCGACTCCTTCAGTTTTGTTTTTGGCTCATTAATATTCATATTTTCGAATATCCGGACTATTCAGCCCAGTCATGACGATTCAGGATAATCGAGCTTCGACTGTACTCCATTCTTAAGATCACTGATGTACATTGTACATGCTGTTTCCAAGGTGATTGCATGTATTTAATGTTAATGACTGTACCTTTCTCATCACTCTTTTCAAATTTCAAGGTTTGTTGACTTGTTGATGCACTGGAAGGTTCAGCTTCCTTCTTGCCATCAGCTGGTGAATCTTCAGTATCATCACCATGCGGAGACATCAAGGGATTGGTTGAAGAACGCCTTTGCTCTTCTGGAGGAGGGGATGGTGGGCAGTCCAATACATCAAGGTCGCTGTCTGTACCTCCCTCTAGCTTGATTACAACTGACAATATAAGACAGGACTGTCATCACTAAAATGCTGCTTGGTTGTCACTACATGTGTATATTTTATCAAAGGGCCTCATCCAAATTATTAATATTTTGGCCATTTTGTCATTATCACAGCCAGAATTTGAGTAATGCCAGAACCCTACATTCCTCAGTCAGTAAAATTTGTCCTGTTGTCCGGGACAATTACATTGTCAAGGCTGTTGCCTAACAGGAGCCCGGTAGCCTGGGGCTCCCAAAGAATAGCTCTGGGCGCCTTAATTCTTCACAGCAACACCTTTCACTTCATATGTTGGGCTCCTAAGTTCTCAGCGTTTAGCTCTGAGGGCTCTTTAAAATTTTCTTAGGCAGCAGCCTTGATTGTACATGAAGATTTATGCTTGGGCAAGGTACTTTCTCTGAACCACCCCTCCCCCTCCCCCTCCCCCCCCCCCCCCCCCCCCCCCCCCACTCAAAAGATGCAAAAATGCCTTGGGCAAGTGGGTCATAAAGTTTGCTTGTCTGATGGGCAAGTTGGAATTTTAACTCTTTTCTAACCCTCACTCTAACTTGTACTTATTTCTATACCTGAATCAAGCAGTTTCATAATACCATCAGAGTTATCAATGTCCAAAGACAAACTGTCAACTCTTCCTGATTTCAACAAATTCAGAAAGACAGACAGCCGCCGTTTCATTGCTTTCTTAAATTCTCTTTGACGAGAAGCTGCCTCCTTGGGATGGTACTTTGTTCGGAACCTTCAAAGCAAAACGAAAGATAAAAACACACAAAAATTAGCTTGAAACATGACGAAACACACTGGAAAAATAAAAACAATCTTTCCACCTCATTTAACTTACTCATTCACCTGTGAAGAGTTTCCTTGGATCCATTTTGTATTATGACTTTAAAACACAACAAGCCATTTGCTATTTCTATAGCATGTTTGCGAAAGAAGACTTGAGGCCAGATTAAACAAAAATGAACCTCATAATGAGCCGCAGGAATTAAACAAAACTCTTGATCACTGCTAACAATCTTATGCCTTCTGCATTGTGCAGTATGATAGTCGATTTCTAGGCATTACGCCTCATGCAAAAAAAAGGCCGATGTAAGGTTAAAATGCGATGTATTAATGCTCCAATATGGCTTTGTAATCTCATGCATGTGTGAACAACAACACAGCCCGCTGCGAAAGGAAAGGGTTGTTAACTAAAGTTAGAAACATAAGCAATTAAACAATGTACACTTTTATAAAGAAGTAATAATATTCAATTATTAAATGTGATTTCCTTCCATCATTTACAGAAAATTAACTTGAGGTAAAATTCATAACTAAAGCTGTAAATAAATGATTTTTCATTTCAGAATGGCCAATTTCATAAAATGAACTGTCACAAGTCATAAGCAAAAATGAATGTAATAATAATGACACAAGGAGATTCATGAACTATTTTTCTCTGTTCTCATCAAATTTCAAAAATTGTGTGATTCAAGAACTATGACAATGCAATTCACTTATACAATTTTATACCAATAATTATTATTTAGCTTTCTATTAGCCCTTCAAGCCCCAATAGGTGCAGTTTTTCACTGTACGCACACAAGCCACAGAGTCTCCCATGGCCACATCTTGACCCGATTTCTGAAGCATGAAGCAAATGAGAGAACTACAACTCTCCTGGAAAGGATACCAGTCCATTGCAAAGTTATGCCCAGTTTTATAATCAATTTGTCACCGCTACCCATTTCTACACCCGGGTGAAGAGCTGTATGGAGTTGTAAGCAATGTTTCTTGTAGGAAGAAGCAACACAAAACCAGGCCTAATGAACCAGTGACTCTGAGGGGTGGGAGTTTTGCATTGCATCACAATCAGTCCAACCTGTTTTCCACCAGGTTACCATTTCACATTATTAAGTCAACTATTCCTGTGGCAATTTAATCCTTGTAATGAGAAAGTTCTTGACAAGATTTAATTAATGAAAACTAGTAGCCCTTCCCTGACCAACAACCAATCCATTCAATGCAAACCCACTGAATGAAAAGCAGACATTATCATAATAATATCCACTGTAATAACATTATTGTGAAACATACCATTCGTCATCCTTGTGTTGTTGGAAGAAATCACTCATTTGAGTTTTTCGAAATTCCAGTTTGTATTCTTGATACTTGTTGAAAGCTTCTTCATCACCAATGTTGTCATCTTGTGCATTTAAAAACTGTTTGAATGTCATCATGGCAGGTGCATGGTTACCCTGGGGTGCCTGTGTCTGGGGCTCCATATCAGGCCTAAGAAGAAAAGCAAGAACAGAGCAGAATAATAGTAATAGTAATCAAGTGACGCTATAATCTTCGCAGTTATGAACGCAATTTTTACAATTGCGTAGATTCATTTCATATACCATTTCACCAGTAATAGTAATGATAATAATAATAATAATAATAATAATAATAATAATAATAGTTTTGGATGGCTGTCTAATCATTATTATAAATAAAGGTTAAATACTAGTGCACTAGGGTGTCACCAATAACAACATGTTTTATTTATTATTTATTATATGTTGCATATTACAATCAGAATCACAAAAACTTCAGCTGTGTAAAATAAATAAATAAATATTTATAATAAAGGTACTGACCTCCAAAAATAACTATACATAGTTAACCTCCAACATAGATAACAATCAAATAGTTGTTATTTTTGAGGTTATGGCAGAAGTAAACAGAATTTGTATTGGTTCTCAACCTTGCTCCAAGGGTTTTTTGGGTTCGAACTTGCTGAGATGCTTTTTGCTTCGCATCATTTACAAGTAGTATACCTTGGTTGTTGCTGCTGCCGTGCATCTTGCTGTGACGCTTGCATCTGTTGAACCTCTGGGTGTGACCATGTGTTGTGGGGTGCAGGCACACCCCCATATGGGACACTGTAATCACCTGCATTGTGGTAAGGCTCATCCCTGAGACAGCAATGACAACAAAAATTAATGTTTAACACTCTGGAAGAACAAGTTTCTTTAAATTCCTCATCAAATTGCTCAGCGGAACTGCTTGATCGGGAGGTCTAAAAGGCACTATGGGCTGATCTACTTCACACAATGTTGCAAGCACAAATACTCTCCACATTTTAATCTCTTTGCTGCAGTTTCTTTTGAACTTCCACTGTACATGTAAGTCCACATTTTCATGGGCTGCTTTCATGGAAACCAGGCATATATTTTTCCTTAATGTTTCCATAATTTTGAACAAAATGATTTTCCTAATGCCTTGACCTATTTTCACATACATGTACCTGAGAGTTGCTTTGTCCCTTCATTTTCAAAAGTAAAACCAAACTTGAACGTTTTTTTTATCTTCAAAGCATATCACAACAACTCATCACTCTTTTTGTATTAAAAGAATTTAAACTCAACCACAACAAACTCCCTCCCTCACATTAATTTTGTTTGAAAGATCTGTCACCTTTGTATCAAATATGCTTGAGGCCTTACACAAGCAAAAGTGACATACACAAGTAATTAGCACCTTCTGGCCAAAGAAAAGGTACCAGCGGTCAAGACATGACCACGTTTGCATCGGTTGGTTGTGCTTTAGCTTGCATTGTTGTTAGTGGAAACAAGGGCCAGTCTACACTGAATTCATCAAAGTGAAATTACAAAAGCCATTCACCATAAACCCAGTCTTGCCTTTGACTATCACATTATTTTTAGTTCAATTACATAGGTGATTATTGAAAATTCTCTGCGCTGATTGGTTACACTTGAGGTGATTTTTACATGATAATCACCTAGCAGGTTTTTTCAAAATGGCCACAAGCCATTTTGTCAAGGTGACAGACAAAGAAATTCATAAATAATGAAAACAGAGAAGAACGTTTCAAGTGACGGTTTTTGGAATTGCATAATTATTGCACATTTTCAAGGAATCACCTACGTGATTATCCTAAAACAATAATTATTCACCCCAGGCTCAGTGAATATTGGTGAATAAAAACGTTGACTTTATCTTGGTTTTTATTCACTGATATTTGCCTCGCCTTTAGGGAATAATTGTTAAGGATTTGAAAGGGGTTATGGTCTAAGGCCATTTCGATACAAAGAGGAGTCATTCCAATGTAAACATCAGGCCTTGGCTGTTCAAAAGGTGGATAGCACTATCCACTGGATAAATCACCATCCAGCAGATAAACATTAGCAAAACCGATAACATTGACTTGTCCAGTGGATAGTGATTATCCAGTAGATAGCGCTGTCCACCCTTCAAACAACTGGGGCAGGTGGATTCGACACAACCCAAGGGTGCCCAAAATGTCACCGAAAGTTTCCTCTTGTTCATTTGACCCTAACCCTAGCTATTTTTAATATTATTACTGCTCTTGAAGTGACAGATGAGTAGAGCCTGAACGAAACATTCCAGGTAAGCGTGCTTACCTTAAAAAACAATAACAGTAACCTAGGTAACAAGTGGGTTTTTAGGGACTTAACAACTGCTTTGAATTGGCAAAGACTCCCAAATTTATACGTGAAGTTCTAAGTGGAATTAGTACACGTATTGTTTTGTTTCCGACTCAATAAAAAAAGTACAAAACAACATAGCAATGTAACAGGGTAACTAAAATCATCTCTGATAGTTGTTGTTCTTGCATCAAAACGACTCTACTTCGTATCGAAATGACTTGCTTCAAAATGACTTTGCAAATGAAACAACTTGTATCAAAACAACTTTGCATCGAAATGGCCAGACCCATGCTCATAAACAAATTCTGCATGGTTAACTTCTGATATCCCCAGGCTTCAAAGTTGCCAATGAATGAGAAACGTTCTCAGGTTGTCATTTTCCACCTACAAGACTTTCGTCTATGTAGTCAATGCCCTTTCTCTGACCACATTTCCGTTTCGTTTGACTTAAATTAAGATCGAATGAATAGGGACTGTTGATAAAAAGATATTGGCTTTGGATTTTATGACAAAAAATCCTTTAATTACCAATCTCTTCGAACTCTTTTCATGGGAGGACTCATTTCATGGTGTCTCCCAGCGCTATCTCTTCTTCCTCGATCGAATTCACGGTAGTCACCGCGTCGTCGATTTTCCCAAGATGGCTCCCGCCTTCGATCAGACCATTCATCTCTTCGAGAGCTTCTGTCCTCGCGATCACGTCTACGATCGGTATAATCGCTTCTCTCGCGTCTAAATTTATCTCTTCCGCGTCTCCTATCGTATTCATCGTCGCTGTCTCCCATCTTTAGCGTTTTTCTCTGCGAATGACAGATCTGCAAGATAAAGAAGAACAAAGATGGCCGACCATGTGGGGCGATCCCAGAAAGCATCGAAAAAGCGGCTGAAGTGTACTCGACCCACGCCCTCACGAAGAATCAGGAACGCCTGACGTTTTACGGGCAATTCCCTGAAGATGAAACCACGTGCGGTCTGCTGGCAAAATCGTGAGGAATGGTTATATGTTTATCGAGCTTTATACAGTTTTGACAACCCCGAAGCTCAAAGGAGAGGATTGGATCGTGTTGCTGCTTGGAAAAGTCGCAGCGCTGGGAAACTCCCGATTGCAATCGAGAGTACAGCCGTCCTCATTTCCGCTCAACTTGCTTTGGAGGATGTTACCTACAATGTACAAATGAAATTAACTGTCGCAATGGCGATTGTGAGATTCGTAAATGGGATGGTTGATCAATTCCAAACAGGTAAATACGCGCGGACCGTGCATTCGATTGCAGAGGAAATCGGTTTACCTGATTGGCTGGTTGATTTGAGGCACGAGGCAACCCATGCCAATTTACCTTCGATGGAGTTACTCCAACGGGGGTTATGTATTGCTTTGTCATGGCTTAAGATGGAATACTGGGAAGCACAGATGAAAGTTCATGATGGAAATGACGGGAAACTCTTTCAGTTGTTGAACAAGTACTGGCGTATTGCCGTTGGCAGTGTAACAGGCCGCAAGAAGAAAGCTGATCCAAAACTCAAAGATCTTTCAAAGGAAATTGTTTACACTGTGTCCACAAGCAATCAGTGGTTAGTATTGGGACTTAATGTCAAACACTATGATCACTAGTGCTATTGTTGTTCTCATCATCAGTGTATCTAATCTTAATGCATCAATCAATTCCAGCAGTGCCCATCCCTCCCCTCCCCTCCCCCCCCCCGGGCAACCGCGGGGCATTTGCTCAAGGTGTTAGTCCCGGCGGTGGGGCATTTTTGCAATTTTATCGCGGCCCGGAGGCTGGGCATTAGCCTACTCTGGGGCGACCCCCGGGCATATTTGACACGTGTGTTTTCGAATTAACATGGAAGAGTTTATCGGAAAAGATGAGGCCTTCGTTAAAGACTGACTTGTCCGTCACAGACTCAAAAAACTTGTGGACGTTTTTAAAGGTATGTTCTCAATTTTAGGTATTTCTTCATTTATACTTGTAAGCATATGAATATATAAAGCGACAAGGTGAACTAATATCACAAAACAACCATTGACGTGAAGACTGCATAAACACATAAACACTACGCAACTAACACGTACTGTTGTCCTTGAAGTCTTCAATACCGTTGTATAAAAATACTGAACAGTTGACCGTTTTATTCACTGATTAAAAAAAAAACTGCAGAAGTGTTGGAAGGCGACGATCCCAGGAGCGGGGCATTTGCCCTCTTTCTTCGTCCCCTCCCCAGGGCATTTAGACAGCTTATGTGTCCACACCCTGGGGGAATTTGCCCATTTTTTTTTAAAATGCTAATGCCCGGGGGTTAGCCCGGGGGGGGGGGGGTTGGCACTGCTGGAATTGACTGATGCATAATTTCATCCTCATCGTCATCATTGTAGAATGAAAGCACTGGTATTCTGGTATTAATTAGTATTTCGCTCTAGCCAGAGCAGCTACATGTATCAATCATATCAATCCAAACACTCATTAAAAACTCTACTTACATGTATATATGTCTGGACAAGTCTAGAATGTTCTGCACTGTATTATGCTACAGCTGTAGCTTCTATATACAATATCAGTAACTGTATGCATCAGTTTTGGTGTTTTTTAACACTTTCACTCCCAAGAGTGACACATAGATTTTACTCTGTGTAACGCCAGACAATTTTACTCGTCAATGGGGAACCCCACAGGAGTGAAAGGGTAAATAAAGCAGGGAAGATTTATCCATAACTTGTGGACGTTTTAATAAAACAATACCATATTTTCCCGTGTATAAGTTGAACTTTTATGTCCTCAAAAGAAGCTCCAAAAATCGCCCTCGACTTATACACGGGTCAAAGATTTAGAGCCAAGTTCCAGCTAAATAATTTATTCGGGGTCTTAGAGTTATAGTTTTCGAGACACCCGAAAGCAAGTGGCTATACACTGGCTAAAACACTCCTTGAAAACTCAATTTCTGGTTCTTGAAAACTCCTTCAATACTCCTGGAATATGTACAAAACCCAGCACGAACCCTGTGTTTTTGTTTCAAAAAACATTGGACTACTATCATTATCATCATCATAATCAATGTCATTGTCCTCATGATTCTTGTCATGACAATAGTGAACACCATTATTATTTTCTCGAATTATTATTTTTCCAAAACTGTAACAATAATGCTTTTTGTGTTTTAGGTCTCTTTTGCCCAGCATTCTGTTTAGTGAAGGTATTCTACTTCCATCGCAAGACAAGCTAAGCTTACTGGCTGTCAGGTGGTCTCATCAAGACAACTCCATGCACTCTCTAGTTGATGATGTTCCTATTGAGATTATTGAGATGTGGGAGCCTTTGCTGAAAGCTTTAGATGAATCATCAGAAGAATTTACAACCTCCCTCATAATGTATTTGCTTCAGCATCTCTCAGATAGCCAAACTGGTGGAATTAATAAACCATCTTGTTATTTTGCCTGGATCAAAATTCTGCTAGGAGGATTCTCCAGGGACAACTTTCCTTTGGTGTTGAACAAAGGCATTGAGTGGGTTGTTGTGTTACAGGCTACTCTGGAAAATCCAACAAGCTATTCTTTGGCCTTAATTCCGATAATTTTGAAAAACATACCAGCAATTTCTTTCAGCTTGAAGGATAAAATTGAATATCTTGTTTCAGTGTTTCTTAATACAGAGCATGGAAGCAGCAGTTGTATGGAAGAATGTCAATATTTTGATCTTGCAGAAGCCATTACTAAGAAAATTAATGAATCAGAACAACTCCGTGCAGATAAATGGCAAGATCAAAGTTTATCTGCAAACCTTGAATGGAAAGTCTCTC
This sequence comes from Montipora foliosa, assembly GCF_036669935.1. NCBI lineage: Eukaryota > Metazoa > Cnidaria > Anthozoa > Scleractinia > Acroporidae > Montipora > Montipora foliosa. The sequence continues at coordinate 2,073,012 of NC_090873.1, forward strand.
AGGGGGCAACACAATGGCACCTAATTCCAATTGGGGAGGTTTTAGGAGTAAGCGATTTAACGCCAACTTGCTTAGAATTATCAAGACGTAGAGAAAACCCAATCCTCCAGGAAAGTAATGCAGAATATACTGCAGAGAATTCACTTGCCAACAGTGACCCAATGGCTGTGGAATGCGATGACGACCAGAGCCTTGATGGTGACCAACCTGGTGAGAGTATACAAGATTATGAATCTGACCCAATGCTAGAGGAAGATCAAATTGACAAGACTCATGAAACCAAAAATGACATTTCATACATTTCAGATCATATTTGCCTGTTCTAGAATCCTTATTTTATTCTTTGTACTCTGAGAGAAATAATAACTCAATACTTTTAGTTTTTCTTGTTGTCAATTCAAAAGTGAAATCAAAGTTGAAGGTTTAATATTCCCATCATTTCCATCAGAAATAAAAGCATTATGCTATATTATTATATGGCTTGTGTTTGTAGCCGATATAATGCGCGCTCTGATTCAAGCAGGGCCTTTCTTTTGCTTGCTTGATTTTGGCGTTCTCGAGAAAGGCTCTGCATGAATTGAGTAAGATCTTTATTGAATATGCGCTGCATGTTGCCAGGATACAGTCTCGAACCCAAGTCTAATATGCCAGAACTCGCCGCCATCTTGGTTTTTCATGGTACAGCGGGCTCAAGTATAACCATTGGTTTTGTCACTAAAGGGACGCTCGCACTGGAATAACCGGTTTGATGAGAGAAAACAAGATTGACTAGTCCAGAAGCTCGGGCTGCGGCGGCTTCAAAGAGTTGACGCGATTCGGGCAGAGCCTACTTTTCTCCTCCTCAGTAAAGAAAAAGACAAAAAGAGGCTCGGCTCGCAGGGTGGCTCTGATTGGCTAATTGTGACTGAATTGTAGGGCATTATTTTTCTGTATTGCCCACCGGCCGATTATGGGCTTGCAAAAACAGAGCAAAAGGTAATTAAAAAGCCATATAATAAACTACTTACTAACCGAGCTAGCTCAAGCCATACTGGGGAATATTGTGCGATTTGGAATAAACACTTTTTCAAAGACTACAAATTGCACTCGTCCTACAGGCTTGTGCAATTCTGTTCATCTTTGAAAAAATTGGTTGTGCTTATTTATTCCAAATTGCACTTGAAATAATGTGATTACCTATACTAATAAGTAATTGTAATTTAAGTATCCTTTAGTCAATCAATCAGGCAATCTTTATTTAAGTGCCAAGAACTATAATTTGTACTTATTGAGGATATTGAAAAATATAAAATGAAAGAAATAAACATGCTATGAAAACGAATGCCACCTCCCCACCCCTGTAGCTTTGACAATACTGTTAATGATGCACAAAAAGCTTGCTGCTGTTGTTGTTCAAATAGCGATGGAAAATCACCTCAAATCCTAAAAGATGGAACTGTTGGACCTGGGATAATATTCCTTGTTTTCATCTTTTAGGTTGTTCAATTTTCTCAGGACTTGTACAGCCTTTTTAATATTTCAGTGTGATATTCCCACCGTTCCGCCAATCCGTCAATCCACCATTCCACTACGCCTCGGTTTCCTCAATAATTCAAGCAACGATTCTCCTAGCCAGCGGATACACACTGCCATGCGATAAATACTTCATATATGATACCCTTTAAAGTACCTACCTGCCATGCGCACCTTCCTCCATCTTTATAGAAGTTGCTTTAAGCTGTCACCGAAACAAAAAGAACAACTGCGGTCGTCATGGAAGGAGCCCAGCAAACACAGAACCAAGGAGCTAGTAAACAAGCCATGATATACATCTGTGGAGGTACGAAGTAATTTAACTCGTCGATGGCAAAGAGAATCCACGTGCGTTAATTAACCAATAACGGGAGGGACAACGTTAATTGTTTCAACTGTCCTTTCTCCTATTCTCGATTTTAACTGCAATTGTGGTATCTTTCATTTCAACGCTAGGGTGAAAGATTTTAAAAAGGGGAAAAAAAATAGAACCACGAAAGATGACATAATGGAAAGAATTAATGGAACTGAAGGAAGAGTAGGCCATTTATCAAATATTCAGCTTGGTAGTGAGGCAGTGGGGACAAAAGCAATAAAAAACACTTTGGAATGAATGAAAAACATTTGCATATGATCCACTTTCCTTTGGGCCCGTATGCACTAGGCTGACAAAATTTGTCTGGCTCAACCAAAAATCTCAACAAAAAATTAATAATTGTTTCCTCCAAGTTTCCAATTTGGTAATTGTGGTTGCACTTAAAAACTTTTTCTTTAGATCATGTCATGTAAATTGTAAAATATGGATACCAGACAAAAATTTTTCCTGCTCTGAAGTTTGGTAAGGTTTGACAGAATTTGGTGGGGGAAAAAAGTACCGTGTGCACTTGTATCATGGAAATGGTGACAGATATTTTTGGCAAAATATTTTAAGCAAAAATTTACCCAGTGCTTACGGGCCCTTAGTCTTTGTCCTCTTAACCTCTCTTTCAAGCTGAATTTTAATATATTGAAAAAGCCTAGTAGAAAATCAAGGCACAGTTTCCACGTCAATGCAGATGCAGAAACAAACGTACATGTAGTGCGCATATTCTGAATGTAAATTAATCCGTGGGTCCCTTTCAGTGAACAAACTTATTTTCCCTGACAGTCCGTTCGAGGTCTTTGGGTCAGTAAGACCTCAAATTTAAATAGTGTCGCAGTTAATCATGGCCAACTTTCTTCCCGAGCTTGATTACTTCAGACAATTATTGGTTTATTATAGCGAAAATGGCACTGACAGTGGTGAGTACAATTGTCTCCCACCAACGTGGCCTGGGTTTGACTCCCAGACTTAATGTAACATGTGGATTGAGTTTGTTGGTTCTCTACTGAAGCTCCGAGTGGTTTTTCTCTGGGTTTTCTCCTCTCCAAATGTTTGATTTGATATAATTTGAGGGGCCACAGGGTCGGTCATCTGTTGTAAAACTACATTGTATTACGTGCTACCCTCTTTAAATAAAATCATAATTTTTTGTTATTATTGTTGTTGTTGTCAACATCTACATGTAGTCTTATCACACCTGTACATGTAGGTAAATAAATTAGCACAAACCATTGATTGTAAGTGGTGTCAAAATCTATAGGTTGCCATCATGATGGTATTAACACTTGATAATGTTAACCAAGCTTTAAGCAACTCATACCAGTTGGCTAACATCTCAAGGCATTTGTCGAGTATTTGCGGATAGTCTTGCCGCAATTACCTCCAATTCTGACCATAACTTGACCCTAAAACCATTGCTAAAACGTCATCACAAACCCTGCATTGAAACCATACCTCATCATCATCATCAGTCCCTTTTGCGCCATGGGACGCATAAGGCCTCTGAAACCATACCTAACCTAACTGTAATCCCAATCCTAACCAGTACCAAACATGTTTATAGTAAACTAACTTGCACGCGAAACAACTGTTTACCAGTACGTGGAGATAAAACAATCCAGTGTGACCAAAACTATGGATAAAACCATGCGATTCTCTGTGTTTTCTTCTTTGAACTAAGGTGTAGCTTTAAGTTAATAACTGTGTTGGTTTTTTTCCCTTTAGAATGCCACACAGAAAATGAGATCAAATCTCGAGATCCAATCCGTTGCCGCGAGTGTGGATACAGAATCATGTACAAAAAGAGAACCAAGAGAAGTATCCTTTTGCCAGCTATCAGTGGAAGTAATGATGATAAACCTTCTTCCTCCTCCCAGGGGGGTCCCCATTGATGAGTAAAAATTATAATAGTCTGGTGTTACGCAGAGTAGAATCAGACCCAGTTGCAATTTTTGCCACAAGATGCGAAAATTTAGTCTCAATTTTGCAAATTTTAGTCGCAAAATCGTCGCGCTGCATTGTGTTGTCAGCAGTTTAGCAAAACAAAGTATGAGCCCCTATGTGTAAAGAAACAGCTGAAAGTGGCAAATGATCGAAGGAATGGAGTTGTGCATGTAACATTGCAGCTTAATTACACTATCTTCAGATTGAAAGAAAATTCATGGTGGGAAACAAAATAATTTTGTTATTATTTTCTTTATTTATTTTAGCAAAAGCAGCAGCAAATGGCAAATGCTAACCCTTTTGTTTTGAAAGAGTAAACTTCCAGGTGAAAACAAGTCGCAAATTTGCGTCTTCTCCAGATATTTTAGGGTGCATTCCTTTGGGATGATCCAAAAAAGGATCACTGATCCAAGATCACTTGGATCATGGTGCATCAAAGAAACCAATGAATCCACTCTGGGAAAGGATTTTTCAGTTCTTTTGATCTGGACCATTATCCAAGTGATCTTGGATCAGTGATCCTTTTTCAGATCATCCCTAAGGAACGCACCCTAGTCGCAAAGTGGAAAAACTCAGTTGTATTGCAACTGTATTGGTCGCAATTTCCAGCCCTTTAGGTGGAAAGGGTTAAATTAACAATTCCATGAGCATGCATTGGATATGAGAAGGTAAATAGCCAACAAGTCTCTCTCTATAACCAGCCTCATATCCAACAAGCGCAAATGGAATGATTGTTTTATTAAATTCCTCAAACTCCAAAAGTTTGGAAATATGAAATATGAGTGAAAAAAGCAAGAAAGTCTCAGCAAAATTGAAAAAACTTGATGAAGATGCGATGTTGTGTAATACATTTACCTGCGGTTGTCAGACAGACGCAGGCTCATCACAAAACATTCCTTACTTTTTCACGTACTTCTAAACATCGGAATTGATCCAAACTTTCCACAAAAAAAAGGGTTGTTTTGCTTTATTCAGAGAGAAATTTCGCTTTCCCCCGAAAAAAATTTTGCTTAGCAACGCTTAGTGGAATCATTTGCCATATAAGGTCAAACTAAGGTATATAAGCTGATAACCGAGATTGAGTAAACCAATCAGAGCATGAGAAATGCATTCACCAAGGTTGAAAATTTAATAATTGGGGATATTATAGTTATGTAGTCTCAGAGTGTACCGAGATGTTGCGAACCCTAATAGTTCCTCCTAAGGGGTTCCCCATTGATTAATAAAATCGTCTTATGTCAGACAAAGTAAAATCTGTAAGATGGCACTCTATGCTAGGAGTGAAAGCATTAATGATACGAATGATGATGATGATGATGATGATGATGATGATTTTTTATCAAGCATGAAGCATCATCTGGACCAAGCAGTTGGCAAAAAAATGTTCATTGTCCAAGAGATGTGAATTTGGCAGCAGTTTAAATTATTATCAGTTTTCAGGATGCATTATTTTTAAGTGTTGCATGTCTGTGTATCATACAATCTGTGCACATCAGAGGAGAGAGTAACAGCGACATGAGGTTCAGCAGGCTCACGAAGGTGGTGGTGCAAACCATTAAAATGCAGGCACTGATTTTGCACATAATGTCAGAGGCTTAAATCCTGGGAAGACTACTGCCAGGGTCTGGTGATACCCAACTTGTTGCCTCTGTCCATTTAAGTGATGTTAAATTGAGTCAAAACTGTTAGTTTCTAACACTTGCTATAAGCATCAAATGCCACTGTCAAAACATTCAATATACATGTACATGTAAACATAGTAACTTCCATGTACTTTACTTTGCTTTACTCAGAATTGTTGTACACGTAGATCTGCATGGTGGTTGTTATCAGCAAACTGCTCTGCACTAAATTTTCTTTTGTATTTGAAGTCCTTTAAACTTTTTATTAGGGTTACAGTGACATTTACGAAAGTTCTTTGGTCTGTTCTGCAGAATTTTCTTGGTTCTAATTTAAATTACATGTAATGTCATGTTTTTTTTCCTTAACAAGGCTCTCATTGTCTAGTGGTTGTATTTGATGCAAGGTAACAGTGGTGTTATTCCGAAGAACCAAGTTCAACTGCAAGTGAATCAAGAATACCTTAAACAAGGAGCTCGACCACAAGACAGTTTTTACTGTATGGCTTGCAACGTTCTCTTACAAGTTTGAAGTTCAACTTTATTAAGTTTTTTCTTTCTGTGCTCAACAATAACACAACCAAACAAAGCTTCTCTGATCCAGTCTTTTCAGCATTCAGTCTGAACAGTAACTTGTGTCCGTATAATAATACTTGTACGGTACAGAGTAGCCACGGACTAATTTTAAGAAAACTTAATGTCATTCTTCCAATATTAGAATTTGTAACAGCAGTCATGCAATCATAGATGTGATAAATAATATTGTGGGGGGGAAAAACTCGAGGATCACTAACAATGCAACAACAGGAAGTGGTTAAACTTCTGGTTAAAAAGAGCAAACAACCAACAACTCAGTCTTTGACATACATAGCCTCATTAATTTTATTTATCAACAATAAATAAAATTATACACTTCATTGTCATTAATTATATTGTTGTTTGACTGGCTCTATATTGATGTGCCATTCTTGAAAGTGCTACTATGACAAAATTCGCATCTTTCCCATCTAAGCCATTTACAGTGCGACGCGCCTTACCATGGCCACCTAGCAAAGTTTTTTACAAATTGTCCGCCAATCAGGATGTGTGAATTTGATTGAAAATCATGCCTCCTTGCAAAGTTCGCACAGTTGTAAGTTGAAGACCGTTGCATGGGTTGTTGAGTTGACGTATTAACACGTAATTGTCAAATGTGAAAGTCTGTTGGGTGGCCACGGTAAGGCGCGTTGCACTGTAAAGACATAAACATGTAGTCTGTATGAGAAGAAGAATACTGTTTACTATTTTCAAATATCTCTTTTTGTACCAAAGATATCCAAGTTTTCAAAATATGCAAATTAGCCAAGTGATGACGCCATAAACTCAACCGAATTATGATCAAATTGAATCAGATGGATGTGATGGAAAAAGATATCCCAGCCAATTTGAATCAGAAATGCTTGATTCTTTGCAGTAAGATTCTAGAAGATGCGCTCCACAATATGAGCGTATCACTTTTGTTACCACGGCAACATACTGGGTTCCAGACCCCCCTGATATTAAAGGCTTTGCGGGCCACCTTTGGCGTTCTATTTTGATATTTGCCAACAGGTACCTTACCTGCATGATCCTGCAAGCACATGAATGCGTTAGGTCGAGTTTGTTGCCTTCCTAAAATTTAATGTTTTTCTAGCTGATGATCACCTAAAATTTTGAATCAGGTTGAAAGGGACTGGAAAAGAGTGAGTTGCCATGGGAACCAAGCTCTTTACAGCCGAGGGTGTGTTGCCTGTATAACTATTAGCCTAACAAGTTTCAATGGTCTCTGAGGCAAATTGACCGAGATAGTTCTATTTATATACTTGATTTTATATTGGGTTGAGTGAATGATGTCATCAGGAATTCATTTGCATATTTTACACAGTTTTCAAATTTAAATATCTCTGGAACCAATATGCAGATATTTCCAAACGGTAAACAGCGTTTTTTGTCTTTCCTGAAATTCTATATGATAAACCTAAAAATTCAAGGGATAAAAATTTGATCATAGTAGCACTTTAATAATACTATTTTTCTTACCAGTCGCTAAAATTAAAAACATCTTCAAAATTCAATGAGCTCACTGTACATGTAGCATGCCAACTGTCGGCTGACAGATCTTTACCGCTGTGGAAGAAAAGTGTTGTCCAAGAATTGGCCGACTTTCGGTGGGTGTCAGCTGTTCTTCACTTTTACCCAGGCTTTTACCTGGCCTTGGTTGTTCAAAAGGTGGATAATGCTATCCGCCGGATAAATCACTATCCAGCGGATAAATACTAGCAAAATCAATTGATTTATCCAGTGGATAGTGATTTATTCGGCGGAAAGCGTTATCCACCCTTCAAACAACCGGGGCCTGGTCTATAATGTAACAAGTGAAAAAATTTAATGAGCAGAGGAACTCCTTTGCAATGACAGTGACAAATGTTCTTTTTTTTTAATTTTCTCTTATCCATGATGCTACATCCTTATCAGCGAAAAAAAGCATTAAGAAATTGAAGGAATGTGTAGCAGCTCAAAAGTTAAGCAAACTACCCGTACATCAAGATGGGTGACCTTTTCACAAAGGTGACTTGAAAAAATAATAGACATTAATTTTGTTCATGTTAGTAACTACTAAGATGATAATCATAATCATAATAATAATAATAATAATAATAATAATAACAATAATAGAACTTTATTTTCTCACGATAATGTTCAAAGCTGAATAGCTTGTGGGGTTGTGCACAAAAGAAATCAAATCAAATTAATACATATCAAATCATATTGGTTTGTTGCTGGATCTGAGAAGCAAACCTGGGCCACATTGGTGGGAGGCAAGTGCTCTACCCTGTGAGCAGTTGGTTTCTCCTACGCTTCCCGAGAGAGAAACCACTGTGAGCAACCTTAGTTTCTTTGAGTGAGCCGCTGTCCAGTGCCAAAGATGAATAAATTAAATTTGAACCGGTAAAACAACAACAACAACAACAAATTAGTAAACTTGTTTTGGCATTTGTGCGTTCAGCTAATTTTGTAACAGCTGTGTTTGGGTGAGCCACGGTTAACTCTGTCATTACTCTAAAACAATAAGAGTAAATAGAATTGTGACAAATAATTTTTTTTCCACTGGTTTAATTATCAAGCCATAAAAGTAACAAAAATGTATGTATCCACAAAGTTAAAAGCCAGTGTTACACCATTCGCAAATCCCATCAAATTTCCAACATGATCACTTTTGTCTGCACATCACTGTATGGCATCTATAATACATTCATTCATCTGCAACCTTTGCCGTTCACAGATGTCGATCAGTCCATCATTTCTAGCTGCAATGATAGATGAACTAATGGTTAAAATATAAAACCAATATTAAACAAAACCCCTGTACACGTATGTTGCTCAGGTCACCACAAAGCCAACTTAAAAGTGGTTAATTGATTAATTAAAACAGTTTCAAGGTAGAAGCTGGCAAACCTTGCACATTGTGATGCAAATATGGTCTTAATATTTTATACTACATTCAGAAGATTTGGAGACAATCCAACAGCGAACACACCTCTTGCTACAGAAATTCGCCATCTTTTGTTACCATTACAGTTAAATCAAGCTACAGCTATACTTACCAGATCATCTGCATCCTCCATGTCCTCTTCAACTGGAACTTCTTCCTTCTGGGGACCTCCATCCTCTAAAAACTAAAAATGCAAAATACTGGCAGATGAAAGGACACCTTATTTTGAAGCCCAAGCCAACATGGTGTTTATGTCCTCAAAAAAGTGTATTATTATTTTAATAAACAACTGAACATCTGTTAACAGGCCATGCATTTCCGAGTTGCTGTTTGCCCCTGGTTCAAAACGAGTCTTGGTGCTAAACCATTCAAATGATAATGAGTTGGATTTGCATGAAAATACAACACTCATTTCCATTTGAATAGTTGTGCACCAGGACTCTCTTTGAAACTGAGGCAAAGTCAACAATTCAGAAATGGCCTGTTTGATTCTCATATCAGTTCTGTTTATCCCCAAGAATGGCTGCCAACGTCGAATTATCATATGCCCCCTTGGGTCCTTCGTAATACAAGGTTTACTGTACCTCTTTAGCTTGAGTATCAGTCACAGTAATATCAGCAGCCTCCAACTCGGTGATTAATTTAACATTTTCTGTCAAATGTGGTCAATTAAACAAAAAAATTAATTTTAAATTAGGAAATATTTTTCTTAATAAAAATCCATATGCAAGAAAAATGTGCTTTAATTATGTATTTACTTAACAAACAGAAGGAATAATGGAACATTACACTTCTCTCAAAAACGTTTTGGTTCTGGAAGAAGTGGAAGCCACAAACCTTGGGACTCTTAGGAACATGGTGCATGCAAAATGGTACCCCTAGAAATGAGACTTGGTAGATTTTACTCTAACTTTGAATGGGAAGCAGTTCAGGTGTTGATGGATTAAGGAGGCTCCCTAGCTATAGTTTGAGGGCGGCATGCAAGCTGGGTACTAGTATGGCGTGTCAAGCCAGAATTGCACATGTTTTTCTGATTTTTGTTACGTCAGCATGACCAAATCTGTAAAACTAACTGCTACAGTAATTTTCTCGCATTCCCTTCGTAATTTGTTTTTAATTAAAAAATTGATTCAGTTCTAACCACATACAGTTCCTATCAAACAGTTGGTTTGATTAGTGGTTTCATGTGTTGCTAATCAATAATTACAAGGGAGTTGGAACATATACCATGCTTTCTGAATGTGACAGTACAAGAAAAGGTTACGTTTTTGCAGATGTTAGCCATGTAGCACTTACATTATTTTCAACAGACTTAACTACCAGAGGGTAAATTACATGTATGTGTTCAAAGTGCTAGTTTTCTACCCATGTGGGTTCAATTCCCACCCTGGTCGGAGTTTTCTCTGTCCTTGTGTGGGCCCATTTCCATCAGTGGGGCTAACACTCGTATGGTTTGCATGGGTTAGAAAACTACAGTTTACTGTAGCACTTCACATTACCCTCTGGTGGTTAAGTCTGTTGAAATTAATATAAGTGCTACATGGCCAACATTTGCAAAAACATAACCCTTCCTTGTACTTGTACATATTCATTCTGCTGTGACATTGACATCCTCAGTTCCCACAACCTGCTCCCATCTGACCTTGTAACTCAGTCAGTAGAGCAGTCCTTGTGTGGGCCCATTTCCATTAGTAGGACTATTTAAAATGCTCACATGATTTACATAGGTAGAAAACTTGCACTTCACATTACCCTCTGGTACAGTGTAGTTAAGTTTCTGAATGTGATGTTTCTTACCTTTAACTACCAGGACCCAAAATTCATGCCCTCTTTGGTTCATTATTCTCTCTTTCATATCTCGCAGAAATGTGTTAAACATTGCAGACTCACCAGCCTAAATAAGAGAACATTAATTTTTCCCTTAAAACTACCATAAAAAACAAAAAACATTGAATCAGTACGTAATATCACTCTTTATAATGGCAATATAAGGTGGATAACAATGTCAACAATGATAACAACAATGATACTGGCAATGGTAAACAATCATGACATTGAATGAATCTTCAACAGTCCAACATATTCATTATTTTTCATGTTAATCTTGTTTAGATGCTTGCTCACCAAAGAAGAGTACACATGTAGAAGCATTGTGGGCTGCTTTGTCTCATACAGACAATCACACCAAAGACATTTAATTTGAAGGCATGGGTTTCCAACCATTGCAATGCTCTACCAATTTTTGAGCTATGAAGCGCGCGGCACACAGTTAAGAGCAGGTCAATTTGTTGGGCTCATAATGCTCCTGAGAAGGACTCGACAAATGAAATAAAGTCAATTGATGTTTGTTGATTGAAGCGTGGTTGTCGACGAAATAGGAGAAAACTGAGTGATCCCCGCACTTAATAGTTGGATAATTTAAGCAATTGTCACTTTAAAGACACCTGAAAAATACAGGTGGCTCCAATGGAATTCAAACCCTTGACCTCTGCCATGCCAGTGCAATGCTCTACATGTACCAACTGAGTTATGAAGCCACACTGAGTTGAAAGCAGGTCAATTTGTTGGGCTCAATCATTTGCTCCTGTGAAGGACTCGACAAATGAAATGAAGTGAATGTACCGGTATATTTGAAGCATGTGGTTTAATATAAGGGACCTTTAGATTGTACGACGAGGACGAGAATGAGTACGAGTTTTGACTGCCCGTTTTTAGTGAAAATACTAAGGAAATTTATAACTCGTATGCTTAATCTTACTCTTTGTTAGCAGTAAAGGTTGCTCAGTAATTCTTATTGCTGGTAACTGAGCCTTTTTAATTTGCTCATCAAAAAAAGCCAAAACTGCTAGGTACCATGTTGTTGACTTGTTTGATTCGACAACATTTTTGCAAAACCTCGTGCTAAAATGACGGCGGCATCACGTTTTTCCCGCCAAAATGACGCTGGTTTGCACGCGCTCACTGTTGTCTTATGAGAAAATCTCGTACTCGTAGTCGTTCTCGTACTAGAATCTAATTAAAAGCTCTCTATAGACAAATGAGAGAACTGAGTGACCATCACCCTTAAGCTTAGCTGGCCAATTTAAAAAATTAATATTATTGTTCAGCTACATTGTGTATTAAAGTGCGAGGAATCAGTTCTCTCATTCATTCATTGGTATAAGTATGACTCTTGTGATTGTAAATAGTATTTAAATTAATATCTTTTACCTTTATTGCCTCTTCTCTCAGGGCTTTAACACAGTCCAGAGCTTTGGTATAAAATTGATTTCTAAATGAATCCAGTACCAACTGTAGAATTCTTTCTCTCATCTGCTTAGCAGCTTCATCAAATCTGTCCTCATCCTTCTGACTGATAATGGAACGGAAATCTCCAACTGGATCAACTGTGCCAACCTATTAAAGTTTAAACAGTACAAATATTTAGAAACACTTTTCAAAGAAGCTTTCCTTTTGACACTAGAACTGACTGACCAGTCACCACGCATTTGAAAGGACTAACTCTACAAATTGCCTGCAAATTAACACACTTCGAGGATGATACAGTGTGTACGTATATTCCTCCAAAAGGATGCAAGCTGGGAATGCAAAATAATGTTCCTTCAAATAATTTGATTGTTGCATTTTCTTTGCAAACTGATGGGTGTGGCCAGCAGTTCTGACCAATGGAAAACATCCTTAGAATGATCAATGTGGAAGTAACATGGAGTTGAGGTTAGGTTTTTACATCTTTAATACAGTGGATGAACAGAATATCAATAAGTCAATCATGCTGGATTTTTTTTTACATCAAGGTGGGTAGTAGTTCAAATGCACTCATGTGAACACTTTGATGCCATGTTGTTTTCTTACACAATAAATTTAGCTTCCGATTTCTCTTCCTATCAACCTTTAGTTAATAATTTAAATTAATGAGCCCTCTAGAGGTCTATTTCCAGGATATAAATGTACATTGTACGATAGGATTAAATAAAATTTTGGACTTAAGTGTCTATATACAGGTATGCTGCTTTGATAGTAGAGCATCTAATTCAGTTTTTGTCAATAAATCTTCTGCAAAATTGTCAGCAATAGTTAACTTTAAGTTAGTAATAAAAAATGGGCAGGTACAAAATGCAAGTCACAGGTCATCAATCAATCAGTCAATTTTAATTATGAATGTCAATGCAGGGGATGAGGTTGCCCTCCAAACTGAGCCAGAGGTTCATGTATAAAATGCATGACAAAAATACCAGTACAGTAACTATAAAATGAAAAGAAAAAAAAATAAAGCAAAAGATTGAAATAACTACATGTTAAGTTGAATATCAGTGGGGAAGATGAAATTATTATAATAAATGTATAATTGCAAAAATATTATAAAATATGAAAGAAAAGATAATAAGTTACTAATGAGCCTTTTTGCGTATGTGTTGATGCGCATCCGCGTTTTTTTTGACTCGTTTACGCGTTTTGCGTATACGCGTTTTTTGCGTATATTTTGGTTCGCTTATCTCCGAGCTGCACTGTACATACACACCAAGTCTAAAACTGTCATGATTAAATTTAAACAATACAGAAACAACCCTAACCATTTATCGAATGAATGCTTACATTAGACATAAATGTAATTAGGTTTAAGGTTACATACAGATTTAATGAATGTTTAGGATTATTTTTGTATAATTTAGTAAAATGGTAAAAGTTAAGAATCCGATCCCACCAACGCGTCGGCCAACACGACGGCCAACGCGTCGACCGACTGTCGGCCGTGAGTTTTGCACCTGCCAATCAAAAATACATAGTTTATACCTGAGTGATTTCTCCCTTTGATAATGTTGCCATGCTAAAGTCAGTTTCATCATTATTGTCAGTTTTCCTCTTTGGCACTTCACCATTTTGATCTACATTTCCCCTGAAGATATATTGAAATAACTTAATATCAGAATCAATCAAAACAAAATGACAAAAAAGACAGTAAGAGCATGAAAAGACAGGATAAGGCACCATGCCATGTTAGCATTACATCGTAAGAAAGACATTTTCAGCAGCTAGGTCCTTTTTCTTGCTCTCAACTTTCTCCAGTCGGAACATGTCCTAGCAAAGACAGTGGAACCAAAGGATATTACTGATTGAAGCAGTGGACTGCACCCTGGGTACTACCCTTAATCTTGAAGTTGTTGCAGTGTAGATGGTCAATTTTTCATGGATTAAAATTTTTATTTTTAATAAATGGCTTGGTAGCAAAAAGAATGAAAACCAGTATAAAAGTAATGAGAAACAGTCACTGACTCCCTTTCAAGATCTCTTTGATTTTTCTCATCA
>NC_090873.1:2092262-2104762 GCF_036669935.1 Montipora foliosa
GCAAATTCTTTCCCCTAACACCCGCATAGGAGATGCGTAATGTTTGCTAGGTTGTGTCAAGCACATTTTGCTAGTCATAAGTTTTAGTGTTTTCAAAAGTAGTTCATTTCTAGTGTAGACTTCGTACGGTCAACTTCTTCATCCATCTGGATTTTAGTTCTATGCGTACTGTATCTACACTGTCTTGTGCTCATCGTCAAGTTCTTTATAGAGCCTTTAGTCAAGACTACAATCATGGTCAAAAGTTGCTGGGAAGGTTGCGCGCATCACTTCACTTCGCACCTAATTCGATTATTCTAACTATTGGCCGAACTATTTGGGAAAGAGCATGCTCTTGTGGCCCCCCTCCCCCATATTCAATGTTGGAAGAAAAGTCACCATTTTGTTTGGTGCAAAATCCAACATTGATAATGGGGAGAGGGGGGCTATCTCAAAAGTGACGCTACCTTCCCAACACTTTTGTCCAGGATTGTAGCATAATTTGGTGCGTGTGCAAACCAAAGCCACCCTGTGCCAACATTACTAAAGCCATGCTTCAAATCTTATTGATTACATACTGCATGCAACAAGTTGCAATGCCTTCACCTTTAACATGTGTCTGGGTCAGCACTTGATTTTTATAAAAGTGGTAGACTAGGGACTGAATTCTCAAGTTATGGTTTGAGTCATTACTTGATGATCAATCATGATGAATGGATCGAGGTGTCATCTAGAGTTTCACAGATGACCTTTCCAGGAATCCGTGACAAAATTGGTCCAAAATAGCAAAGCAAAAATCTGAGCTCATGTCATACATTTGTATTGTTTGGGCTTAAGAAGGTGTCAATAATTGACTTCTATAGATTCAGTAACATTCATTGAAATGCCTCACTCTTACTCGAAATTACAATGGCCCAGGTGGCAAATTTTGTCCCGAAAACATTAGCAATAGTTATCTACTAGGTAATGTGGTGGCATTTCATCATGAGTAACGATTCTTGACGAAATTTATCTGACATTTCATTTGGTATTGCCTAGCAAACAAAGCTCCCTTTTGTTTTCTGTTTCAAAGGCAACCTGAATACTTCATTTCCGTTGACTTCCACCATTACTATAACAGTGACTGAATACCTGGTCTCCAGGTTGAGGGACAAATGCAATAACGTTATCTCCTATGTACTGGTACCTTTGAACCTGTGGAAAAAAAGAACTTTTAGTCAAGCTTAATTATTACCTTAGATTTGTATCACAATTTGTTCTGATTAAAATACTGTATGTGGCCCCAACATTTTCATTATCTGATGGCTCTTACTGATAATTTACATCATCATCACCATCATCATCCTCATCATCACAAAAGGTAAAAAAAAGGCAAGGTCAAAAGTCAAAGACCACAAGGATATGTTGTGACATGTGTTTTGCACCTATTGTTACCTGCTTACATTTTCACTTGGTGTGAAACAGACCACTGATAAACATCTTTCTGTGGGGAGTTTCATGCTATCTTTGTCGATCTTTGTCAATGGAACCAAGGTTTTACCATAACGATAACCTAATGAACACAAACATTATGACTCAGAACTTATTACAGCTGGCAGATGCAAATTTGAATATTATTGGTGAAGTTTCCTTCATGTACCTTGTGCTACATTTTCCTTCTCTACTTCAGTGTCGTCATCATCATTTAAGTGGTAAGATCTCTGCATCTGTACTTCCATTGTGTCTGGATTTGGTGATGTCTGGGAGATAGCAGAAAGCTTCTTCCATGATGCTAATTTCTCCTCTCTTACCTTTGTATTATTGAACAAAACAATAACAATATTTGGATGAAATAGGATGCATACAAGTATGGGAAATGAGCCCAACAAATTGACCTGCTCCCAACTGTGTGGCTTCATAGCTCAGTTGGTAGAGCGGATTGCACCAGCATTGCAGAGGTCATGGGTTCAAATGCCATTGAATGTCATTAACATGTAACTTTTTTCCTGTTTAACTCTATCCCACCTGAGAGTAATTGCAAGACTTATAGATTTTACTATGTCTAACGTCAACCGGGGCAACTTTATGTGTGAATGGGTTAACCCTTTAACACCCACACCGGCCTAAACCGTCTGTCTAATGCCAGATGATTTTACTCGTAAATGGGGAATCCCCGGGAGTCAATGGGTTAAACAAGCAATGAAAATTACAGTCATATATGCATGTACCCTGTTGTATCCATAAACATTGATTTTTAACTGTGTTCCTATTTCCAAAGGTCCCCTGAAGACAGTTGTTTGTTTGATCGACCTTGTCTGGAAGTAACTCAGCATGGGAAGAACATGGCTGAAATTGTACAAAAAAATAGAACTCAAACATTTTTTTTCAGAAATGCTGTATAAAGCTTCTAATGCATGCAACAAAATACACAATCACCAGAAGGAATAGGTCTCTCCATCTACAGCTTCCAACATTTGCCTCATGCAGTTTTCTCCAGCTATCTGTAAAATTAGTAACATGAATTAAAATAAGAAAGAAAATGACAAACGAGTCAAAAGGTTAATTTACAAGGTAGCCATTGTACATATAGAATTATTTAAACCTGCTGAGGAGTCTTTTCTTTCCTATGAGAAACTGAAGTCGAAGGACGTCTGACATTAGCATCATCATCATCATCATCATCATTATCATCTGCGCTACCATCACCATACATATCAGGTCCACTGTTGAGGGAGTAATACACAAATTTCAAGTACAAATTAAAAAAACTTGTACTTACGAACAATTTGTGGGTATGGAAAGTAAGTCAGGGGCATCAACATTTTTAAAACCAGTTCCTTTTGATTTCCATTAATATCCCAAATTATGATAATGCATAAATCAAAATTGAAATGGTTTGAAAAATTTTAAACTGGCAAGAAATTTGAACCCCAACATACAATGTACATAAAATTCTGATATTGCATTGCTTGTGTTTACTTACAAAGTTTAAGGAAAAGACTCACATTAAGGTCAACTGAATCTCTAAACTCTTTAATCCTTCAATGATTGCTTCCAGCTGATCATTTCCAAAAGGCGAACCAACATCAGAAAACATATAAATTTTCCTCTCAAACTTTCCCCTTCAAAAAATAAAAGTGTTTTTATATTCATGACTTGTGATCACTTCATAAAGTATTGAAGGAATTCCATTTTGAAATCTTACTTGCTCTCTTCTCTTAACAAGTCCATACCAACTACAATGGCATCAATAACTGAGAGGTAATGATTTAAGGAAAAAGGAATTTAAGACTAAAAAAACCATTGAAAAACAACTTCATTATTAATTTTTTTTATAACTTAACACATCTAACAAGCTTCCTGACATATCTAGCCGAGTAAATTGAGGTCAATCTTTCTCAGTCTGATAAATTAAAACAATAAAATACATTTACTATTGAAAATCACACAACTTCCAATTTGACACTACATTTCCCATGGGACTGAAAGGATACAGTCTGTTTCAACATTGCCTGCAATTAAAAAAAGCTAATAATTATTTAGTTGCCTCATTTCAGTGTTAATTAACTTTATAACAAAACAATGAATATTTTTATTAAATACAGGAGCATGCAACACTATGAGCCTGAGCCAACAGCTATAATTTTACAGACCAAGAGAGTCTTTTTTACTGCAAAAAAATTTAAGTAGAATGCAAAAACACTTTTGAAACTTTTCAAAGGTTAACTATAAAAAAAACTACCAGGGTTTCTTGGTGAGATGCACTGTACACATGTACTTTCGTCCCAGCAAGTGAATTAAACTCAACTTTCAACTCAAAGATGGAGAATGGAACCAAAAGCTTGTGCTTATAGCTTTTTCACCCCGAATCTTGAAGCTAGTTTCATTCAAATCTAGCTGTAGATGTTTTAAGGGATCGATAAGGCACCGGTGGGAAGGATGCACAACTAGGCAGGATTCGAACCTATGACCTATGTAAAACCAGTTGGATTCTCTATCCTACAAGATTTTCTTGGGAGCTGAGTCACTTATCTACAATCTGCGACAGAGGAGTTGAGACACCACATTTCAGCACTCCTTACGGACCCCCTCCCCCCCTTCAAAAAACGTTGGCTATAGGTTGTGTCCGAGAAGTTTAAGTTGTATTATAATGTTGCTCAGGGTGGAGGGGGCTTTTGTTGATGAAGAGGGGAATTTATTGTAATACAAAGAAAAAGTGTGTTTTCTATCTGAAAATGTCCTGCTGGTCTGCCAGCTCTATAAATTCATGCATCTACAAAAAAACTATAGCTGTTTAGAGGTGTAATGCCTATAAAGTCACTGCTTACGAGCCAGAAGGCCCATCAGGCTGGCGCTTATCTCCAGTTTCCGTAGCATGAAGCGACTAGGAGTATTTATACTCCCCCCTGGATGGGATGCTAGTCCATCGCAGGGTTACCCCAGCATTACGCCAGTACCCATTTATACACCTGGGTGGAGAGAGGCACCATGACAGTAAAGTGTCTTGCCTAAGAACACAACACAATGTCCCCGGCCAGGCCCCGAACCCGGACCACTCGATCTGGAGTCGAGCCCACTAACCATGAGGCCATCGCGCCTCCCCTGTAATGCCTATAGGACTCTGAATATTCAGTCATCCTTTCTCCCATCCCAAGCAGCTAATTCCATTGAATTATTTTGTCATTTAATCTGTGAATAAAGGAATGCCTTTTTCACCTGGTGTGATTTGGCTGTGCACAAACCGTAGCATTTCCAAGTCTGGTAGAGCAAGATGGCGAACAACAGAGATGTTTTCATACCCTCCTTCCTTGTCATTCAGACGATTTGATGTTTCTATCAAATCAAAAAATTAATGAAAGAGTTAGTGGTGAAATTTATGCTTTGAAATTATGCTTGGCAAGGAAGAGGGCAACCAGCTAGCTGTCAATAAAGCCTGGTGGGTTCAAATTCAAAACAAAACAAAAACTCAGCCACTGTTGAAAGGAGTCACATGCAATTTAAATCCAGGGCTATCACCAAAAGAAAACACAGTGTCCTAGTGTGGATGAATAGAGATTGCAGTGGCACAAGTAAACCTCAAATCTACAACTTTAGAACCAAGCTTCCACTATCTTCATTTTCCCACCTACACACCCGAGGAATAGGAATTTCAGGGTGGGGATGTGCCACTGGGACCCTGGAACCCTTAGCCTATACCAGAGCTAGTTCAGCCACATTTGGCTACCCTATACTAGAATAAACTCCCACCGATTACCATCTAAATTGCGATTCTTGACAATTAATAATATCCAGCGGTGTTTCATGATAGCCATTTATTGACACTTTGCCAATTTGATTTTTTTATATTCTTGAGTGGGAATTTCTGGTTTCCTTAGTCTTGATAAAATCTTCAAGCGACTGGTCAGTTTCGTGAAAAATAATACCCTATTCTAGACCGAAAGGCTATGATTAATATACTCTATCCTAGAGTAAACTGCTTGAAAACCATACCCTTCACAGCTGCACATACCTATATAGTCCATATAAGCAAGTACCCCCTCCCCCGGCCTACACAAACTCCCACCAAGCCTTCAATCTCACCTTCCCAGTGTTTCATTAATCAGGTAAGTCACATACACTACCTTCAGTTCCAAACAGAATTAAACCAAACTCATCTTTTGTGTTTGCAAACATCTGAAACACAAAATCTATTAATTCTATATTACAAAGGAAAGAATAATACTTTTACAACACAGTATGCAGCTGATTACTCCCTACCTTTCTTTGCACGATCATGTTAATAGCCTTGACTGAAGTTTCCAATGAGGTGGCGTGTCCGGGGGGAGCCTGACACATTGATGGTCCCACATCAAGAATGATGACAACAGCATCCTGCATAAGAACTTGAGTATAAGATTTTTAAACAATGCAACAGTTTCATCGAGCAGGTCTTAAATTTGTCTAGTCAGGGTTGGCCAGGGTTTTTGGGTATATGGTATACAGGGGCTTTTTAAATCGGGTATATGGTATATTGCAGCTTAAATACGGGTATTCTGTATATCACTTTCCTTGAATTTCAGGTATGCAGTATACAATGCTTCCATTAATTTTGGGTATATTTGGATGAATTTTGGGTATTTTGGCGAATTTTTTTCGGGTACACTGGTATACCACACCCCCCCCCCCCCCCCCCTCCTCCTGCCTGACCCTGAAGAATGTTTTTAAAACTCCTATTCAAATATTACAGCACATCAAAATGTAATCACACTATTGTAATGCTTTTACCGGCTGGTAAAACGCAGTTAATGGAACATGACACCCCTAGAGGGCAAGACTGCTTTCGTTCGTCACGCAATCCAGTAAGATAAATAATAGAACAATATCAAATGCTGAATTCATGAATGATCGTGAATGTTCCCTTATTCTAGCAGTTAGTACAAACGCTATTCATGTCTGTATTTTAGCTTCTATCTTGCTGAGTAATCTAGTGATATATCTTAGCTTTTTCTAGATTGGTCCTTACATTTGTTAGCCCCATTCATGGCTGACAAGCTCGCCACGTGGCGTCTCTTTAGCTCATAGTACAGCTGTACCTACTGGTCGAACTTTGAGACACTGTCTTGCTATATAAATCTCAATACACTGTAACAGGGCATAATCCTGGCAGCTTGCACGAGAGTACACAGTTTGTAACAATTTTGCTTTAAAATTTCCCACCCTCCCTCCCCGGGAGACAGGCTTTTGTTTGTTATTTGCCAATAAACTGGGGTCACCCCTTGTGTTTCGGTGAAGTCTGCGTAGCGACTTCCCCCAGGCTTTGGCATTGTTTGTGTCTTGCCATCTTATATCCTTGCCTTTATCTTGTCCGATCCAGCCTCTGCTGTGCTGGGGAGATAAGAAAGGCTCTGCCAATACTCTTGTTCTATTCCCACGTTAGTGGGGGAATAAGTGAGACTTTTAGTTTGTGCACCTATTATTAAGTCGCGTAAAACCTGCCACAGGGCTGTGTCCCCCTCAATTACGCCATATTGTTGTTTGCTTATTTGTTGTCGTTACACTACCTAGTTGCGTTACACTCTACTCTTAGTTTAAATCGTGGAATAGGGACATTAATCACTGTTTGCACTTCGAATCCACCAAAAATGCTACGATCTGTTACGAACTGACTAAACTACACAAACGGTGAATCAATCGAGTAACGAGAGCTTGATCTGACAATGGCACAACTGCTACATTTAAAATCAATCGAATTTCGAACTTTTGAAGGTCTTCCAGCCACGGCCTCGTTCGTGTGAGCACAAACGAATCCCTTTTGCCATTTTTACAACACAGCACAGCTTAAGGCACAAAAAATAGTAAAACGACAATTTGAGTCCACAAGGAATCCCCCAAATGGGCAAGAACACCGCACGCACTTACCTTAGCAGCAGCCATTTTTGTTTGGATGATGTCACGTGGGCAAGTACGAGCTTGCCCCTAAATTTCCCGCCAACCAAAAACGTAAGTCACGTGCAAAGTCACACGCTCCCTTTCTTTGAATAACACAACGAATGCAGTAGAAGGTTCAATATTTTTGTTCTTGTGACTCTAACCTTTTTCATTATGAAAGATTTGAAAAAGGCCCCGGTCCCGGTCGTTCAAAAGCCGATTAACGCTAATTCTAGATTAAAAATTGACCAAGGAGTTTATTTCTCTATTCCCAAATCTTTTTTCCAACGCTGATAGGCGGCAAGATTTCACCTTAGAGGAAGTCAATCTTGAAAAAAAAATTAAGAAAAAGAAACTTTCATAAAAAAGTTGAACACACGAAACGAAAGTTTACCCTAATCTTAATCGGCTTTCGAAAAACCGGGCGCAGAAGACAAAAAGAACAGCCACAATCCACCACACTGAGACCGTATATGGTATTCCTTTCACGAGGGCGCACTCCGCCAAAAGGCGGGAATTTTCCCGCCTTTATCGATCAGCTGGCATACTGGCCTCTGTTTCCATCCTTGTCCCTTGGCAAAGAGACGGCATTTTGGGTTGTCATTATGCTTGCTTACTTAATATGCCTGAAACAAGGATTATGAGTTGAATTATTGCCAAAATTCTGTTTCTTTAAAATGTGCATTGAGATAAACAGAGAAACTGTTGATGGCGACAAAAGTCGAGAGACAAAGCGGAGGTAAGCTTCCTTTATTGGAGTTACAGCTTCCGATATAGTAAGACTTTTCTTAAAAATTCTGCAGCTGCATGACAAATTTGTTTATATCATATGAAAAACTTCCCAAGATGCCTTTCCTTTGTCGTTTCCTTCAAAAAGTCAACACAAACGAAGGGAATTTTAGTTTAAACGACCGAGCTTTATTGTTACAAATGTTTCAAAACATGGTCATTTGTTGAATAGGCGTGCTTGTTTTGCCATATATGGCACCTGAGTTTATAGTAACTCTTGATGGCACTGGGTGTTTGAACCGTAACTATTAAGCTACATTTCAGTATCTAACTCTTCAAACCAGAGGAGTCCGTTTTGTCGAGATCTCCACTAACGCCGATTTCTTTGGTAAAAACCTTTCATTGTAGACACTCTTATTCTTCGGCCATTTCAACTTGAGTAAAAATAACAAACAAACTACGGTTATAAACATGACGAGACAACGCATGTTGTAAAACTGTTATGAACTTGACGATTCATGCATCTTCAAAAGTAACGGTTACCTAAATTTTTAAGTACAATTGAATTTAAACACGAAGACTAATACCAAATAAGGAAAGTAATTACAATGAAAAAATAAACGAAAATAAACAGACCTAGTTAAATCTGCTTGAAAAAAATGGCTAGTAGAGAAGAAGTTTCTCACTGCCAACATTTTCATTAAGCGCTGGTTTTAAATCGCGAATCATCAAGGTTTCCTTAATTTTACAATGTATATTTGACTGTTCAGGGGCTAAAAATGTCAACTGATCCCATTTAATCCTGTGGCCTGTTTGTGTGGGTCATATGATCAGCAATGGCAGAAGAATGGCTGTTACTCGTCAGCGCTCTGTGACGACCATTTTTGGCGCATGCGTTAATTAATTCAGTGTCCATGCACGGTACACAAAGAGGAAAACAACAATAATTCAATTAACAAAACGTAAAGACACAGAGAACTTTCCTTGCCGAAATTATCTGGAATGTTAGTTCATAAACCTTAACTGTGACGACCATTTTTGGCCCGCGCGTTCAGTCAAGTACAAATCGCAAAGGTCTTTCCTTCTGTTTTTTCGTGTGTTTGTGGGATTTGTCGGCGGGGATCGGGCGCTGGATCAGGCTTTTCCCCGTTGTACTGTCGTGGACAGAAAAAAGTCAATTATTGTATATTTTCTTCCTCTGGAGTTAAACGTGAAATTCGCTGTTGTCTTTCCTGCTCTTTGTTCGCGGCGTGTCTTGTAGGTTTTGACTGAAGGGTGGATCGGACAGGACAGGTTTCTGCCATGTGGTTTTGTCGTAGGAAGAGGAAAGGCAAATACAGTATGTTGATGTGGGTTATTGCCTGTAGACCTAATCGAGCAAGAGAAAATTGGCGTTGTCTTCCCTCCTCTTGATTTTTGTGTTTGTTCCTTGACTTTACACTCCTTATGTAATTCCATCCGTCGCTAGCGAAAACCAGCCTTAAAGGGGCTAGGTCACGCTCTTTTAGGCATATTCAGCACTGATCGAATGGTCATAGAATTAACTAAAATATCAAAATAGCTGTTCAAAACTATAGAAGAACTCTAACAAAACACAGGGAAGCCAAGAAGGGACATGGATGGACAAAACTGGAGAGGATTGAAATGGATTGAATTTGGGTAAATTTGAAAAAAGGCGGCCCACCTTTTTTCAAATTTATATCAGTCTATATCAAAATATCATTTACAAAGCTTGAAAATCATTCTCAGTTGTTATGTTGCCGTGATTTTGCAAATGAAAGACTCTTGCTCTGCCAATTTGACGTTTAGAGCTCATAATTAACAAAATTAAACAAAATTACCTAAAATAGCGTGGCCTAGCCCCTTTAAGCCATGAATTGTGACGACCATCAAGTCAGTGGAAAGTACACAATAGAGAAATAAACAACAAACCATGATAACTACATCAACAAAAGTAGAAGCCTACTACACCAGATATTCCTAAGCGGTCACCCCGGGACGGCGAAGCCCTATCCTCGCCCTCCAAGATTT
Source organism: Montipora foliosa (assembly GCF_036669935.1). Taxonomy (NCBI): domain Eukaryota; kingdom Metazoa; phylum Cnidaria; class Anthozoa; order Scleractinia; family Acroporidae; genus Montipora; species Montipora foliosa. The sequence goes on from NC_090873.1 coordinate 2,102,388, forward strand.
GAGTGTGGGGATCGAACTGGATCAGGTTTTTTTTTGTCCTGTTGAACGGTCGTTGGCAGAGGAAATTTAGTTATTGATGTGTGTTTTGGTCTTGTCGAGCTATGAGAGAAATCAAAAATTGCTGTTGTCTTTTCTTCTCTTTGTTCGCGTGTTTGTAGGATTAGGCTGCGGGGATCAAACGGGACCAAGGAGTGTGAATATGTGTTTTGGTCCTTGGTCCTGAAGAGATAATCAAGCGAGCGAGTAAACGTACGTTGGTATTGTCTTTCCTTCACTTCATTGTTGTGTTTTACCTACTTGCCATTACGTGAGTAATTCCATCAAAAAAACCAAAGAGACAAAGAAGTGTTTGCCGAAATTCGCTGGAATGTTAAGTCATACACCTTGAATTGTGACGGTCATTTTTTGCGTGCACGACAAGTCAGTGATAAACAAGAAAATAACAATAACTATGACAATTATATGAACGTTAAACTAATCAATAAAATGGAAGCCTTATACGACACCAGACATTCCTAAGAGGTCACCCCGGTCGCGACGGCGAAGCACTATCCTCGCCCCACAAGATTTGAACGGGACCAGGTTTTTTTCCTGTGGTGTGGTCGTTTACAGAGGAAAGTCAGTTATATTACTGATGTGTGTCGACGTCTTGGTCCTTTGAAGCTAAGCGAGTAAGCGAGCAAGTAAAAATCGCTGTGTTTTTTCCTTGTCTAAACTGATGTTCGTGTGTTTGTAGCGATTTGACTGAAACACCCAGGCCGTCATGATTGACGAGTGAAATCGTATGGCGTAACACAAAGTAAAATCTATAAGTGGCACTTCTGGAGTGAAAGGCCAGGTTTCTTGGGGACACAGTTTTTAAGTGAAACCAGATGTCGTTAAAGGACTGCTTTAAAGTCTGTTTCTAGTTACCGCGCACCGGTGGCTCAGTTGGTTGAGCATCGGGTTGCCATGCGGGAGGTCGTGAGTTCGACTGCGGCCGTACCAACACTCAGGGTCTGTAAATAACTGAGGAGAAAGTGCTGCCTTTGTAATTACATCCGCAAATGGTTAGACTTTCAAGTCTTCTCGGATAAGGACTATAAACGGTAGGCCCCGTCTCACAAGTATCTTCTATGTTCATAACCTTCCTGTGGGACGTTAGAGAACCCACACACTATTCGAGAAGAGTAGGGGACGGATGTTCCCGGTGTTGTGGCTGTCTGTCTGATAGTATACGGGTGGGTGGGTATAGCAGGTCCACATCAGCTGAATAGCTGCCAATACTTCAACCTGCACAAACAAATAAATAACTAACAAACAAACAAGTTCAATTTCCAATGAGTTCATTTGTCAAATTAAATTTGCGCTCCCTTCAAAGTGTGCAAAATAATGTATGCTCTGAATCTTATTTAAAATCGCTTGAAGTTGAAATTACTTTTAAAAATCCTTTTGCATGCACAAACTTCGATTCCATAATCAGCAGAAATCCTATTGATGTGCATGGAAAAATTCAACAGAAAGATGGTCTACAGCCAATTTGGGAGGAATATGTTTCCTTGAGTTCTGAAACAGATAAAGCCTAAATTAATTGGGTTCTCTTCTTGCAGGCCAGGCATATTTCAGAAGACAGACGACAGACTTGATTTCCCTAAGAGGGAGCTATATCAACATATAGTGCTCAACCAGAAGTATTCGTGAACTTTCTGTATTATTCAAAGGCTTTCCCGAGAAAATGCTCTTTATAACGGAGAGGACTCTAAGCGATACGAATTCAGCAACCTCAAGGTACGTTAAAACGGCAAAACATCTCGTTCCCTACTGTACCAAGGGGCTGATGTAGGGAATACACGTAACTGATAACCTGACGGCAAATGGCAAATTACAATGTTGTACAATAGACATGCTTTGCTAACTTCTCCGGTTTGGTTTGCAGAGGTGACCATTTTAGCTGCCCTTCTTAGAAGCATGAAAGAGAAAACGATTTTTTAAATAATTTTTTGAATGAACTACTTCAGAATGGCTTTGCGCTGTCTTTAATTTTGAAGGCTCCGCTTATAAGGAACAGGGCCCGGTTGTTCAAAAGCCGATTAACGCTAATCCCAGATTAAAAATTAACCAAGGAGTTTATTTCTCTACTCCCAAATGCTGTTCAACGCTGATATTCAGCACAACTTTACAATAGAAGAAAAAAGTTGAAAAAATGAAACAAAAGTTTACGCTAATCCTGGATTAAGTTAATCGGCTTTCGAACAACTGGGCCGTGGGTCATAACTTGAACTGGGGTTGGCCAACATTCGTCGAACGTTAACGAAAAAATCTTGGCTTTACGTGACTCAAATTGAACATCGATGGCCACTGAACAAAATAGGATCTTCTTATAATTTGAGTGTAGC
>NC_090873.1:2109762-2189762 GCF_036669935.1 Montipora foliosa
AAAAAGTCAAGTTTTATTATGGCTCAACAATGGCTAAACCAGTTTTGTTTAATAGTGATTATGGTATTTTAATTTTCACATTGTAAATCTCGACGTTCTGCAGTAACAAAACTTAAAACCGTGTTATTTATTCGAGCTGTGATTGATAATTGAACGGTTAATTGACAAGTGAAATAGATATTTTCTAGTCTCCAGTCGTAACATTTTTTTTTTATCACTTCGTCGAGTATTTAGGATGGTTTTATCGAAAATATATTTTATTTTCTTCCTATAAAATACCCTAAGCAACCAAAAACAGGAATTTCTACGGAAGTGACTGAAATAATTTTTCTTGCTAATAATGTCGCACTCACTTAAACATGGAAATAAATACTTTTGGTGATTAAAAGAGGAAAAATTATGGCTGGCGCCGGCATAAAAATATGAAAATTATAAACCTACAACCGTTCGATCTTGTAGCTATTTTAAAACTATGATTGTTTTCTCAAAGGAAACACGTACTGGAAGCGCGTTATAGCGGGAAGCCATAAGAAACATTTCAGATTTTGCGTCAGAGCGTTTAGGGTCGTTTAGCACTTCCTGAAAAGTATTTTTCGGGGTTAATTTCATGCTGCGATTTGAAATCTCCAGAGGTAGCAATGTTCTCGGTGCGTATTTAGAAAAACTTTATTGCTTTACGTTTGATGGATTAGTAGGGGCAAATTGCATTGGAAATCGAGTTTCAAAACAAAACAGTTTGTTTGCACCCTTGAAAATACAGATAAAGATAACTTTTTATCACATATCATTAACTTATTTTTCGGCTGAAGAGCTCTTCAAAAACCATGCAGCGATTCTTGGTCATTATTATTTCTTGGCAGTATCAAAGATTTCAATTCCTTTCAATTTTGAGACGAAATCTTTTCTTCTCTTTTGCTTCTATTAATGTTAAAAACCGCCCAACTTTAACCTCTGAATACAAAATGTTATTTTTAACGAGGCTTGCTCGAAGTAATTCGTTTTTCACAGTCATGTATACACTTATTATCGATGGAGTTATTGCAACCATCCTTTTCACAGACTTGTTGACGCACTGATCGCAAACTTGTCTTACAGTGACCTAAACAGTGTTTACTTAAGGTGGCAGTTTAAGGATGGACGCATAATTCTGCTTCCGTTTCACGTGTAAGAAAAGTAAAGATGTTTGCTAAATCATAAAGTTCTTTATTAAAAGGTAGCGAAAGCATTTCACCAAAGCTTTCCTGATTCATGTTACTTTTGCGTCTAGAATTAACCGTATGTATCGTTTGAATTTAAAACGTTGTATTTAAAGGGCATATAATATTAAACATCATTAAAAACGGTTTTCCATACACAAGTTTAAGCGAATTAAAGTGAAATGATCTTGTACCATATGGTTGATAGGTTTACTCAAACTGTGTGTTCCTTTACGTCAACAGAAACAGTTATTTTCCTTGTTCGGATAATTCTCATTTTTGGAATTTCCTTGTACCATCTAATAAATGTTTCGGAATTCACTTAATGCTTCCTTTCAGCTTACACACCTTTTAGCTGTCAGGATTGGCTTTTGTTTAGCAAATCTGACACTTGAGCTGACGTTTTACATTTCATCATCAAGTATTTTAAGGGTTTGGCAATTTATCACGGAAAATTAATAATCTTATTAAGGGCAAAACGTTGACAAGGCGACACGCCCACGCATAATCTCCCCTACTCTTTTTGGCCAAGACACAGTGCAATACTCAGGAAGGCAAAGACAGACTGTTTTTCCGCCATCTCTTGCGAGCTTAAAAGTTTATAAAAAGTGATAAGACGGAGAGCCAATAGTTTACTAAACAGTATTCCATTTTCAGATATTTTTACACAAGTCAAGAGATTATGATCTCTTACTGAAGTAGAACTTTCTCTTTAGTTATTTTGAAAACCCTGAGTGTTCGACCGTCAGGATTTCAACCAGCAAGCTTCCTGCAGTAATTTTCACTAACGACGTTACCCAATAAGAGATCAGTGGGTCACAGTAGCCTGCTAGCAGGCTCTTTTGTAAGAGCGCGTTCGATTGACCATATTCCTGAAAAGGAATACATGGAAAAGAAGTTAGAAATCCTTCGTTTTTACGGAAATTCACACTAAATTTGTCAAACACCCGCTAAAATGCTATTTTAAACATATCTTTATTATTCTTGTTGCTCCAAAACGCCAAACATACAGTTTTAAATCATCACTCTACGTATTCCTATTCCGGAATATGGTCAATCGAACGCACTCTTAAGTGTCGTGCGAGCGGCAAAGCCGCGAGAGGAATCCTCTCGCCGGTGGCACGACACTTACAAAAGAGCATTGTCACAGGCTAGGATCACAGAAACCAAAGAGTCTGTTCTGGAATTCTAAAGACACAATTCAAACCAATGATAGTATAAAATTTTGCAGTGGTTTGATGGGTAGAGTCGCATTGCTCCATTGATAGTCACCGGAGAAACGCCTCATTCCTGTTTTTCAAATAGAACCGTTCAACTTTATTCGAGTTTTAAGAGGTCCAAGGTGTTGTGATCAAAGCTCTTGAAAAGCGCCAAAGGTTAAATTCCTCGGTGACCACTAAATGGATTTGTTGGTCGTGAAGAATGAAAAGCCACCATCGCGGCATTGCAAAGAGACAAACTGGGTTTCTTGCCGCTGTTTCATCAAATGACTCAAATTGTATTTTGTATTATTTCTTGCTAAACATACCTTTTCAACTTCAAGCTATAAATACCAGGTTGAATGCAACATTTTGTGTTTGGATTAACTACAGTTAATTTACATTTAATTGGTTCTCGGAAAGAATGTCATTACGACTCAACATACCACGTAACGTGTAGTTGGCATATGGAGTAACTTTTGCGGTAAACTGAATATGCGAGAAATACCCTTGAGTTGAAATCCATTGAAGACTATATCCGAGCCGGTCGATAAAAACAACGGACAATTATTGTTGCCTGTAATTCAAAGTTTGAAGTTGTTGTGGTCAGTTTTAAGAACTTGTTTAGTGGGTCGAGAATTTGGGACCCGAGTTTCCTGAACTCCGACTGGGAGCAGGTCAAACTTCAGCTCTTTTCCTGTGCTCTAGAATCACATAAAATCATTTTCCCGGTTCTGGGCAGAGAAGCCAAAAGCACTAAGAAAACCTGTGCAGTCTGTGTTTTACACTGACCGTTTTTGAAGACCGTTACGACTGAAAAATGAAATGAGATTATCACAGGTTTTCAGACTATGGCAAGTGCATCATTTACACCTAAAGAAAAGTTTCATTTAATGGCGATTATCGACGCAATTCCAACACAGTGGCGACATCACTTAAAAACATGCAACCACTACCAAATCATTCTACATGTTCCAATACTGCTCAGTTACATCTCAATGGGAATAATATATGTCTTGATGAAGCTATCTCGAAAAATATCTACAAAGAAGTCCGTTGAAGGGTCGAGATTATACCAACCGCACAATTAAAATATTCAGAAAAATACAATCATCAACTGGATTGGAAAGAGGTATATCTTATTCTCTTCCGAGTGGCCATTGATTCTAGATCACGCGAATTCCAGTTAAAGTGTTACATAGGTATTTAGCGACGAATAAGTTTCTCCACAAAATCGGCTTCGCACCTTCGTTTCTATGTACATTTTGTAAAAGAGAAAGCGAATCTATTGAATACCTTTTAATAGAATGCGAATATTCAAACAGGTTCTGGCAGGATTTAATTAACTGGTTTAATATGATAGGTATAAAAGTCAAAGCATTATCAAAGATCGACAAAATTTCCGGACTCTGGAAAAGGCAAGCAGATTTTCATTTACCCAACCATTTCTTGATCCTGGCAAACAACATATTTACGTCTGCCGAAATAAAGGTTGTCCTCCTTCGCTAAAAATCTATCTGGCAAAAGTAGCCTCAATATTTCAAATTGAAACTACGGTTGCTGAATCAATTGGTAAGCGAACTTTTCACGACGTTAAGTGAAAGAAATTTGTATCACATAACTGTATTCCATCTGGTAGCTGATGGCCAGATGAACATAATATAATAACGTTATATATACTGTCTAACACTATAAATTTAGTGTAATTTTCTTCACTCTCGTTATTTTTTTATCTATATAAATTTCTACACTAGATTATTGTTACTAGTACATAATATACTTAGTTAAAAACCCACGTAGTTTATTGTTTAGACAGCTTTAATTTGTATTTGATTGAATTTTTTTAAGTAATTTCAAATCATCCTTTAATTGTATTTGTGTTTTTGTGAGTAAATTCAATTCAATAAAAAAATATTAATAAAATACAACAAAAAAAGATATTAATAATAGAGACCCACATTTGACGCCAAGTCTGGGAACCGAACCCACCCCCACGTTGTTGGGAGGCCAGTGCTCTCGTCGCTGTGGCGGCCCTGCTCATTAATGTAAGTTGATCCGTTCTAACCTTTCACAATCTTTCTGTGATGAGTTTTTGTTTTGTGTTACCTCGGATTATCCGTCCAAAGGTTCATCTTTGGTTGAAATTTTCTCACGCACTTATTGGCGTTGTAATTCCGGAAAACCCTTCCGTTCCAGCGGCAGTTTTTAAGCTAACAATATAGTTTTGTGTTTCAATACATCTTCTTTCTTGTTAAAAGATGACGAAGAGAAGATCGTGACCATTTCGCTTTTCATCTGTCCGTTTCAGCGAACCGCGAAAATCATAATCGCATTTGCCATTTCATCTTTCATGAAATTTTTGAAAAAAGGCTATTTTAAAGGTAATTGCAGCTCGACAAGAAACATTTTCTTTTTTTATTGTATTAAAGTACCTTTTCTATAGGTTTGCTGAGCTTACAAATGGTTTGATGTCGTTTTTGGCTTTCCTTTCAAATTTATATTATTATGGCGATACAATATTACAAAATGCGCATATGATTCTATAATTGCACCGTACAATTCTAGCGAACTCGCCGATTTTTAAAATTTGGCCCACCTAAACAGGCAGTTTGACAGGACAGCACTTTTCACATTGTAACCGTAATCGGTCAATGAGTGGCTCGATTTTGTGTCTGTCAGTTTTAAAACATGAAATCCACTCCATCCTGTTGGAAGGAGCCAAATAGATAAGTTTGCCCTTTGTACCTTGATGTTTGCCCGGCGGAAATTTCGTCTTTTTTTAGAGTCCAAAAAGGCGAATGGGAGACACCATGTTAGTTTAGAGAACTGAAGCCTCGTTGTTACAACAGTGTGCTAATTATCGTCAAAGCATTTTAAATTGTCCTTTTAGTTCGTTCCGCCGAACTATAATCCGCCATGTATAAAAATGTAAAACAACGCGGACCTTTGCTAAATTGTTGACGGGATGGTGCCAAAGAATCAGATCATCTGGATAAAGCTAAAGGATTTGTTTTTCGATCCCTTACGGTATCCTTAATTTTCTTTATCTTGTTGTACGATGATGCATTTGCTACATGCATCATAATTGCATCTTTTAGCATTCTTGGCGTGTTTCCGAGCCTAATTTGATATTTAATACTTCATCGTCTAGCGAGTTGTTTAGAGGTAACAATTCATTGTAAACAATGAATCTTCGAGGTTTAGTTATCTTCAGCTGATAGACTGTCACGATATACTTTCTCTCGAAGTAAATTAGTCCATGTCATTTTCGACCTTTTTTCAGTTATGTCCCTAAAACGGTTGCTAGTGTTTCTTACAATTTTGGGCTTTTCAAAAAGTAAGTCCTTGGTACTGAAGACCTTCAGTTTCTTGAGCCGTGTATTCCGAAAAGTGGACACACCTTTCAGTTAAGATCCTTTTCAAATCTCTTTTGAATTGACTTCCATCAGTTGAATGTCTCCAATTTCAATTTTATTTAAAGTTTAGTTTGAAGAAGATGTTAGGTTATAAGTTGGAGGATTCCAAGGGGGAGGGGGTCGGTGGAATGAGGGAGAGCTAGCCGATTAATTGGACTGTCAAACCTTCTTATTCGTTAAAACAGAGAGAGAACACGTTTAGTCCTTTTGAATAATCATGACGTTTTAGGGTACAAACTGAGACGAATCATTAATTTATTAACGACATACAAGAAGTGTATAGTTGATAAAGACCACGTGATAAACAAGTTTGAGAGCCATTCCATAAGTTACTACATGTACCCGGGTTTTTTTTCCAATTGAATTTATGGCCCGCTTTAATTGGTCAAATCGTGGTACGCATTCTATCTGAGAGGTTTCCCAAACGACAAACACCGTCCCATCCCTGAGTTGACAATCTTTTAGGTTAATTGTTATCGTTCCTTAGCGATTTCCCGATGGCCACTCCCTAGCATACAATGCAAGCCTGTAGCAAACGTTATCTTCTGCAAGATTATCGGTAAGATAAACATATCGTCGACACCTGTAAACCGAGCTTAACGCCGGCTGGCTGCCGGAATTTGTTAATAGCATAAAGTTACTGAGATGAGCAATAACTTAAGGGTCTAGATGTGAATTTAAATAACTATCGTCTAATTTTTCAGCCGAAGCCATGTGACAGCTACTCGGGCAATATTCACCACCTCAAATTATATCTAGAGAAACGTCAGTTTTCAAACTAGTAACTGTAAGTATCGTGTAGCCCAATGCACTCTATCATTCTATCGAGAGTAATCAGGGACCCAAAGTGTGGACAAACTTCTTTTAAGAAATTTAAAGACAATCTAAAAAAGAATTTCAAAGTAAATGTTAATTTTCTTGCATGTTCTTTTTTTTTGTTTTCATTCTGTTTTGGTGTATCAGTAGTTTTCTGTACCTTGCCTTATGCGATTTATTTGCAACTTCACGTGTAACTTAGTTACTTTAATTGTTAGGTAGGTATTAGTTGATTTTTATTGTGTGTGAGTTTGTTGTTGTTGTTTTGTATCACTTCCATTTTATGTGGGTGTTTTCCACCCAAGCAGTGTAATTTATTTTATGTAATTTGGCTTCCTGTTCTTTAACTCCACAGCTATTTTAGGAAGCCAATATCGCTTTTTCTCTATTTAATTTCAACACCTGGGAATTTCTTTCTTGTGTACCAAAGGGTAAAGGTCTTGTCTTGCCATTGGTGACGCGATTAATTGTAATCTTTGAAAGGCAGGGTGATAGCTCTTTAAAGATACGATTTCTCAGGACAAAAAAACGAAACGTACGGTCTTTGCATGAAAAATCGGGGGCAGCTTTTTTAAGGAATCATCTTTTTGGTTACTGTAATTCTCTAAATGGTGTACTTGATTCAACTGTTTTAGGTCAACAGTAAGAAGTTGTTACTAGGTAACCTGCGTTTCAATACGACCTTTCCGCGATCGTATGGTTATCGTCAGGCCGTTGTTTTTAGTACTAATCAAACAGCCAATAATCCATTTTAATGGTTTAGTTGATAGCTGAGATACTAAGGTTCTTAAAAGAACCTTAGTATCTCAGCTATCAACTGAGGTTTTGAGCCAGTTTCGGCAAAATTTGTCCGTCTCCGAGCAAACGTTAACTTGAGAATTTTATACTCTTTCTGTTAAAAAAAGTCATTGTTTCTTAGCTACCGTTTGAGATTTGGGCCATTTCCCAGAAAAAAACACATAAACAAAAAACCTGTTTATTGTAAGGGTACGAGTGATAATTCGAATGTCTCTTCTTTCAGAAGTATCAAAAAAATCTAGAATCTTCCCAAAGGACCACCCATGCAAGGGCTGAAATATCGTTCTTTAAGGAATTTAAAGGACTGGATCAGGAATTCTACTAGATAGCAATTTTCAGGATGCCCTTTGCGCCGTCAAAATAGATATATCGTTCCGAGCAGTTTTAAGGAGTTTTGAGTATAATGCCTTCAGCAGATTATATGGAACTCTTTACGAATGTCACGAGGAACATAAAAGCAAACAAACTTTTCAGACAAAAATCAGTTGAAATCGATACATCTTGTAGAATTATCTTAGGTGTAAAGAATTTTATATTTTACACTTTTTAGTTTTCTCTTTTATGATTTATATCTTACTGAGCTGACGTCCGATCTCACCCCAGATAAAGAATGGTAAGCCGCCATGAGACTTTGCGATATGTACCGTATATAAATCCTAATCCATAAACCCGATATCTCACGTTTTTGCAGCGCCGTACCTGAAAATTTGTTGTCAAATTAAGTTTACATTAGTCTTACTTTATAATTAACAAGGCGTGACTCATAAGAAGTTTAATTTTTTTTGTAATGAGATAAAAACGAAAATTTATAGAGAGGTTTTCAAATGAGTGTCGTAAAACCAAAACCAAAGTAATTACTTTGGCCAATCAAGAAGGACGGAGACAAATCCAGTAAACCAATCAAAACTCGACGTAATTACACGTAGCCGACACAAAGCGCGGGAAAATGTGCACGCGCGAGCCACAATTGGTTTTGGCTTCACTTCTGATTGGTTGAAAAAATGGCGCGAGAACTTTGAACCAATCACTGAGTGAAGTAAATGCAAAACCAAGGTAATTAGCTAATTACTTTCGACACTCAATTGAAAACCGCTCTAAATACACGCAAAAAGACAATTTTTGAATAGTTTCTTTTTTTCAATTTTTGCTACATTTGCAAAAGACCACTTTTTCCTCGACTCGAAATTTTCGCTGCTTTGCATGTGACGTCATGACGGCCATGTTGGTTAGCAAGAATAATACCCTGTCTCTCCGATGTAAAATTGAACTACGGATATCATATTTCCAGCATTTTCATTGGCCGAACACAGGCTATCAGTTCAAATACCTGCTGTACCTAATATGGTCAAGGAACGCATCAGCAATTTAGCGAGCTGAAAACATTTTTGCAGCTCTGCGAAAAAATGGCCGACAAAAGCCGTTTTGGACCGAAATTGACCGAGGCAGAAATCAACATGGAAGAGTTGTTGATCCTGTAGTTTTTAATAAAACAATTTTTCTACTCGGGCTTGCTGGATATATATAGAGGATATTACATGGCCGCGCTGGGATACGAATTTTATCTTCGAGTAAAGAAAGTATCTCTAACAAGTGAGCGAAGCAAACGAGTGAGAGATACTTTCAGCACGAGAAGATAAAATTCGTATCCCCAAAGCGGTCATGTAATGTTATGTTTATTATATAGATATTGATATTGATGAATAAACTTGTTTTACTCATTTTCGAAATCATGATGATGAAAAAGTGGTCACCAACCGCTAAAACACGCATGTTGTGTAACATGAAACAAGATATGAAAGTTATGAAAAACAAATCATGATGATGTAAAATTTTGCAATAAAAATGTTAATGTAGTAGAGAACAATCTTACAATGAAGAGGAAGCTCGCGTTTTATTCGCTAATCGTGTTCGTTACCATGACGACAGCTATATTCTCACATGTGAAAGATAAAAATGATATGTTCACTGCGCGAGGTGAATATAATGATTTTTTAGTAAAAGGAGAAATCCTTGTATTTCATCAGTATCTATATAATAAAAAACGATTGTAACCAACTCTGCGCTAAGCGCCTCGTTGGTTATCTATCATTTCATATCTAGCGCGCTCTCGCAGAATAATTGTTATGCAAATTCTGCGAAGAGAAGTTGTATTGTATTGCCATCCAACATGACCAACTTGTAAACACAGGAGCCCCAAAATAATAAGACCGACAGATCTCAACACCCCGACGTCCTCGCCGCACTCTTTTCGAACAGTATGTGGAGTCCTTAACGTCCCATGCATATAAGGCCTACGATGCATGGTTCTTTTCTAAGAAGACGAGAAAGTCAAACCGTCTGCAGATGTCTTTTCCCTAATTATTCAAAAGATCCCTGGGGTCATTCCGATGTGCAATCGAATTGGCTCAATCTTCTAGTGACCCATGGTGGAGTACTCGAGCCCAGTGGTTAGAGCGCTTGCCTTGAGATCCGGAGATCCCGGGTTCAAGACCCGCTCTGACCACTGGTTGAATTTGATCCTGGTAGTCCCTGGTTCAACTTCCCAGCTGCACTTGTAAATAGCCAACTGGTTTGCCTCCGGCCAGTTGGGATTCTTAACAATTGTTGTTGTTGTTCTATTCTGTTGTTTCGTTGTGTTTCATTGGCCCTGAAAAGCCCCTATGGGGAGCGGTCAATTAAGTATGTATTGTATTGTATAGATCTCAGGATTTGTGAAAGCATGATGGAGCCATTAACGTGGATAGTAAAACCCATTAAGGAAATTTAGCGTTGACTGTAACATATAGCTGGGATAAAGCTCATCTTGTACCTATTAATCCTACATTTCGGTAGTGAAAACCTGTTCGAGTTTCGGAGATCCCGACCGTGGGAGCTCCCGCGTGACACAGGGAGCAAATGGTGGAGGCGAGAGACCTGTTCTTCGATCTTCTTTAGAGTTTTTAGGCACAGGCTGGATCTTCGGTCATCGAGGCGACTGCATTGTAAATTGAGCAGGGAATCCTCATAATGCATTTCCGGGTGAATAATGCGCAAAGCCCTTTTCTGTACCATTTCGATTTTTCATGAAAGGTAAATTGGCAGACAGGTGTGCCAGACTGCGTAAGCGTGTTCTAGGGTACTCCTGACAAGGGAGAAGTAGGTCAACCGCAGATCAGCCGGAGGAACCCCATAACGGCGAAGTACGCGTAGAATATACAGTCGCTTGAAGGCTTTCTTTACCATGATATCCACGTTGTCATTCCACCTTAGCTGATTGTTGAGTGTGATACCGAGGACCTTGGATGACGAAACACTGTCGAGTAAACGATCATTGATGCGGGTTTTCTGGCAGTGGCGAAGGAAGCCGACTGTCATCTCTTTACAGTTTTTGCCGTTGAGCTTCATATCATTACGCTCTGCCCATCAACTGATTTCGTCAAAGTCCGCTTGCAGTGATGACGACTCTTGCGCTTTCCGGACCTCGGAGACAGTTACGTCATCAACATACTTCCTGGTATAATCGGTTGTCGAACCCCCAATAAAAGGATGTTCTTGACCGGGATGTTATGGTCAAACGTTTTACTGAAGTCAATGAAACAAATCCTAAGATAGTGTTACGGTGCATTTAGAGCCTTCAGACAATTGTTAATAATGTCGAAGCGCCCTTTAAACTGCCAAATTGCTGAGGGTCGATCTTGTGCCCGATATCTTTGCAACCTCCACTTCACAAAGAAATCTTCAAGAATCTTGGAGAGACAAGCAGTCAGAGTTATTGGTCGAAGTTCGTCTTCACAGGTAGCAGGCTGTCCCTTAGGGATCGGAATGATATCAGCGAATTTCCAATCCGTTGGTACCACACCTGACGTCAGGGATGAGTTGAAGATTCTGCAAAGAGGATTAGCTAGTTCATGACCGAATTCCTTGATAATACGGTTCGGGATGCCGTCTGGGCCCTTGACTTGAAAGCGCAGACCTTCACTAATTTGCTACACACCTCAGTAGAGTTAATAGTTGACACGAGTTCCGGTGCAATTAAGGAACAGGTATCCAAACTGGGAAGGTCAGCACTAACGTTGACGAAATGGTCATTGAGCAAACAAGCAAGGTCGGCACCACCTACTGAAATACTTTGAGTCTAATCAATTCCTACCTATTCCTAACAAGAAGGTAAGGGTAAAGCTTAGCATTGTTTTTTAGCTCAGCCGAGTAAATGCAGCAGTTTATCTTACTTGAGGAGCATTACTTGAGGGACACTTTGTGACGTTAATTGTCTGTATTCTGAGACGTGAGTGAGGCGACACCTCGTGACGCTTATTGAAAGCCGCGTGCATCTCATTATGAAGTGTCGCCCAAATGTACATTATTATTCATCGAACGGAGGTAGGCAGAAAATCTAACCTCTTTTGCCTTGCTTTTTCGTAAGGAGAAACTTGTCCCTCTCTTTAAAAATTTGCGATACCTGTAGATCTGATTCAAGATAAAACAAACTTCGTTGTTTTTTGGTGAAACGCAAATTTCGTGCTGGCGTTCGCCGTTTGCCGTTTGCAGCAAACGCACTGCTAAAGCTCCATAATAAATGTACAAGCACGAACTACCTTTCATTTGATTTTTCTCTTTGGTTTAAATCTTGTTGAAGGTTGAGGAATTAAGAAGCGTGCACGAAACAAATGCTGCGTTCTTCTTTGTACTCTTTTGTGTTTAAAAGTCCAAGGAATGCTTTGTGAATTACATTAGCTAAGCAATGAAAATAATGGCAGGAGGAGAAAATGATGGACAACAATAACTGAAGGTTTTAGCATTTTAATGTGTTTGCGCGTCTGATTAGAAAACTAATACCCTTGTTTTCGTTGTAAAAGGCGGCTTTAAAACCTATTCAAAGCTTAATCGTGTTCTCTCAAATTCATCCCAATACTTGATTAAGAATTGTGAAATTAAAAGGAAAATGGTCTTTTGATAGTTAATATTGCTCTGTGGCTGTAGATGTCACAAACCTCTACACCTGCTGGAGTTTGCTTTGCTATGCGGAAGTTTGTCGAATTAATTTAGAGAGGGTAGAAAATATTAAGGCGTCCTCTGAATTCGTGTTTCGATAAACTTTTAACACAATCCAGTGATTTATTTTTATTGCTTTGCACTCCCACGTCCTGCGAAGCTCTGTTTTCAGCTATTTGTTCCAGCGACGATAGAAGAGTTAAAAGAAGTAAAGAGCTCCCATTTTCACTCAGCAGCTGCAGGGGATGTCTTGGGAGTCATTAGTTCGAACGCCAACATTGCCAACATGGGCCAATCACGTTATGAGGAGCCCGCCTCCCCTGCTGGATCAAAGATATGTCAAATGTCTGCGGTAACCATAGAAACAATTCAAGCTTTAAAGCACGCGGGAACACAACAATTAAATTGTAATAAGTTTCCCTCCCCTGTCACTTTTGACGCATTTTGAATTAGTGCTGTGAGTAAAGCAACTGTGAATTTCTTTTGAAAATTGCGGAGGACAAAGTACCGGACAACATGGATATCGAAAATGATTTTCCAGACAACGGTAAGAGGAATAACTATTTAACAAATAATCAAGCCATCGTTGGTTTTGTACAAGTTTCTCTCAACTTGCCCGGCCCCATATTTTTGCAAGATCATACCTTTCAAAGTTTTTGATAGATTTTAAAATATTTTAATCGGAATAAATTTTCGTAAAATTGTCGGATAGTGTTAAGCTTTCGTGTATGCCATGTACTCATCGAGTGAGTTTTTGAACTTAAAGACTTTTGCCTCAGTTGTCGATTATCTTGACGAATGAAGCTGAAATTGTACAGCGGGAAAGAGATCGTAGTATAACAAGTTTGTATATATTTCCTTTTTCCCAGAGGAATAAAAGTGAACAAAGTACTTCAAGTTCTTGAGAAAAACTTACGAGAAGTGTAATAAATCATCATATCATAATGGCCCAAGACCTGCAAAATGTTTGTAGATGCGATATTAGCTTTCAATCGCTTTTTACTCCGTAAACAATATTTACGAAGAACGAAGATTCTTATTTTCAGCCAAACAAAAAGCACTTGCAAATAAGGATGGCAATTTGCAAATTCCTTAAACTATAACAAATGGTTTCAAAGAAAGGAATATTATTACATTTTAATTAAAACTTAGTGATATTTCATAAAAGGTGTTTGAAAAATTATGTGAACATTCTCAATCTGCAAAGCGAGAACTAGCTGCGTTTTCAACGATTGTATTTAATAAAAAAATATTCAAGTCTGGAGTAAATGTCAAAAATATAAATACTGAAAATTAAAATAAAGATAATTAGCCTTAAAGGTGTTTAAATTTTATTGAACTTGAAAAGTATTTAATGACGTAAAATATTGTAGAGAGATTTTAAACTAGTATGTGGCCATATAAAATCTTGCTCATGTTAAAGTTCGCTTCCTCGTACGTGCAAACAGACATACAAAAGTGCGTCACGCAGAAGACATTTATTGTTATTAAAATTGGACGGATTAAACATACCAAACTTTTTGTGTCTATACCTTTCAAATAGAGCTATTCAAAATTTTGTCACACACGCACGCAAAAAAAAGCTAACGTTTGTCAAACGGATTTCTCTATTTCCGCTCTTTTTAAAGCAATAATTTTCAATATTAACATACAGAAGATAGTTGCAGCAATACAGCGGATGCTTATATATATTCATGTTATGTCCGCTTTGCACGATACTGGCTTTAAGACTAAAATAATTTTAATAAGCAACTAAAATTGCTAAAAACGTAAATAATCACGTGTCCTATCCATGTCTTTTTGACCTAGTAGAGAAGGTCCGCGCTAACTTTCTGGAAACTTCTAAAAAAATAACTCGTGATTTTTATGAAACCATCTCAATAATTAAGAGATAATGTTTATAAAGTAACAATGTTACACCTTGATGTTTTTGCAAAATCAACCTGGCCTGTCGACCAATATTATAACTTCCTTGAATATATGTTTTAGGAAAGGTTGTAAAGGCAACAACATTTGTGCTGAACAATTATTATAAATACAGTAGCACTTTTTATTATGTGCCAGTTTTACTGTTTGAATAGGTCTACATGGTACCTTTTATACGGTATCTTAAGTTCTTTCCGGTTGATGGTGTCCCCAAGGCGCGCGGGACTTGTAAGAGAGCCCAGCGCTATCTGTTCAGTAGTATTTCGCCAAATTAACGTTTAGCACACTTGTCAAGTGTTCAACCAATAGCAAGCCAAACAGAATTCAATCATGTGATTCGCTCTCAATCTTTTTCCCGCGCTTCTCGTGACTGCATGCATTCGACTTGTGTTCTCATTGGCCATTTCGGATTGCATTCCTAATATAATTATTGGCTAAAATACCGAATTCACAACTTGAGGTGACTGATAGTCAAGGAGATCAAGTAATTCTTTTAGCCTGGGGGAACTAGCTAAGGCCATCTATAATATTACCCATTATTTCTTGACGATGTTGGTCTCCAAAAAGCAGCTATCTCTTTCTTTATTTGCGGTCCGGCTACCACTCAACGGATAGTGAGTAGTGCGGGAGCCAAGCAGATATCAACATATTGATAGGAGGCCTGTGGGTTTCTTCGGAAAGCTGATATAAATTGAAAACACAGAGAATAATCTAAATCAGTGTCGCTGGCTTTTGATGTTTAGATAAGATCTAGATTTTTTTGTATGTTGTTTCGAGCGCTCGAGATTGATTTAAAACTGTTAGTAATACAGTAATATTGGTAGACTCACTGTCTCTGTAAACCTCTTCATTTTCAACCCATGAAGAGACATTACTCTTGAATTTGTCGACAAACTTCTGGTCTCGCTTCATTCAGTAGCGGATTCAGACCTGGAAGTAAGGTGGGGGCCCGCTCTCAAACATTTTGTTTTTGTCCTTTCACAGTTTGGTGGCAATGGTCCAAAAATAAGGGGGCGGGGGCGGGCTCCCCGGGCCCCTCCCCTGGATCCGCCACTGTCATTAGACCGTTAGACCGGAGTTAAATCGAAGAAATAACCTATACTGCCATTTATTTGGCCATGCAACCCGAGGTTTAGCGAAAAGTAGTTAAAAACTATTGCTGAAGTCGTCAATGATTAAAACGCTAATAGAGAAACGTAAAATATTTGAAACCTTTAAGAACCCAGAGCAACGTTCAGTTTATTTTTGCAAAAGGAGCATTATAGGTAGTTCGACAGTTTTTCTGAAGGCCCCTCAAAAGCGTAGTAGACAGCAATCTGATTGTTGTCAAAAAAGTATTTTATTTCACTTGTTTGTTAAGATAACAAGAGTTCTAAGATTTGAATAAGTTAAGAAAAATGAAAATTAGGCTGTGTGATCTATTACATGCGATCGCCTTTTTTATTTATCTTCTTTCATTCAAGTGTAAATTTTACTCCAGCAAGAGGACATATGGGAGAAGTTAATGGCTCTTTGATGAAACATGTCGCGTTTGCGCAGAACATAGATATCGTACTCACATACATTGTCACGTGACAGTTTGGATTAAGCACGAAATATTTAAGCATCGAGTCTAGAAATAGTTATCTGTCTAGACCTCCTGGAAGCTATTATGAAGCTTTCATATTCGGTCGTCTTTTATTGAAGAAAAGGCTTGCAGTTCCATATAGTGTTGAGCATTGGTCAACTACATTCTCTTAACTTTTTTTCTCCGATTATGATGCAATGTGCTGCCTCGCTGTTGGTGGGTATTCCTCGATTTATTTTTTTTCCCTAAAATTACTATTCAAATGAGAGCTATCGAGCAGTCCTCTCTTTTGGTATTGTTTATGAGGCTGCACAAGATGGCGGCTATCCATGATCTCATAACTTTTGGGCCTGTGGATGAAATGCTATGAATTGAAGTGTGACCAAATGAAACAGATATAGAACTTAGTAATAATTTCCTATGTTGCTGTACAAGGTAGTTCTTGATTTTGATTTGCACGGCTGTAGGTCAGTCATAGAGTCACTACTCGAACTGAAGCAGCTTCTGGGAAATACTTGATTTATAGTCTTGTTTATGCAAGATACATGGTTAGCAAAGTCTAGAGACTACGGTGTGACCATTCATATGAAAGCTACTGAGTAATACGTCTCTATGATGCTGTTTATTATACTGAACAAGGTGGTTCTAAACTGATAAAATCATAAAAGTGTGACCATTTAAATGAAAGCTACTAAGCGGTACTTGGCTTGTCTACTTTGTTGTTTATTATGCTGTACAACGTGTTTTAATTTTCCGTTCTGGGTGAAATCTAAAAATAAAGCAATTTTAGCGCCATGCAGTGATTTTTTTTTTTTTTTGCACTGTTGCACTACAATATCTCAGCCGTCAAACTCCTCAAAAGGGATACCATCTCGATATTTTTTTTCGCCTCTACTCTTATGTCGACACCGCATCTCGTTGAGCACATGATTCTGCGCCTACCACTTTCACTCGTGAAGTTGATTCTTCTTGATCCTTGAGGTGGTGTTTCTCACAGCGTGACAAGTGTATGTAGCAGGATTACTTACTAACAAACTCTGGAAACTGAACTGTGATAGCCGTTACAATACCAAAATAAATCAACGTTTTGTAAATCACGGGTGAGAGCATTTAGGTTACCACCACACTATCCACAGTTGAGTTCAGTCGGTGATTTTATTCCGGCTTTGAGAGCCATAGTGGTTTATCTTTTCACTTTTATTAATTTTCAAAATTAGTCAATAGTGCAGTTCTATAAGTTGGTCCGTGAAATTATCCGTCTCCCTGTATTTTGAAATCTACGTTATGCAAAAATAACGATTTACTATATTAGTTATATTTGTTTATAGCTGATTGATTTCCAATTGAAGGTAAACATATTCAAATGTGCTTTGAAAAGCTGTGTTATAGGACAGAACGTCGTTCCCTCAGACTCTTTGCGAGAGGTGTATGGGCTGCACAGAGTTTATGAAGAAAGAGGTTGGGGTCAACTGCATATCATCCTTGTCCCAAATAATAGTAAAGCTTAACTATTTCGAGGAGTAAAAAAAAACACGTTTAAAAAACACGTTATTGTCATCTATTTGTAAACTCTTGAGTATTGTGTCGGATCCACGACCTTTCGCACTGTGCGTTGTATCAGAGCGAGAATGTTCGAATCAACCTCGCAGTCCAAAGTCCCGAGTTTTAATTTTTGTAGCATTTCGTTTCGTCGAAAAGCATCGGATGCTATAATCTTAATAGCAAACACAACTGTAAAGATCTTTATTCTTTAAATATAACTAAATCTGCATACTTGCACTTGCCTTTAATGTTGAAATTCGGCATTGTCACTGAAAACTGTAGGGGGAAAACGATTTAAAGAGCTTGTTAGAAAAAGGATCACAGATATTGATCCAGGACAATTTTGTCAATAGTAAAACAATCTAACTTTAAATTAATGTTATAATGAAACACTCATTCAACTTAAGCAGTTTTAAAGAAGCGTTTAAAGCCTGTCTTTGAACTAGAATCACGGAATTCATGACCGCTCTAATCTATCGACTGGAATATTAATAAGCGAACTGAGCGCTGATCCATGGAATAATTTTTGCTACCCAGAATTTGAATAAAGCAGAAGATTTGCTCAACTTATTTCACCCTTCCAGAAGGACATGGCGATTGCCATCTCATTTAGTCCTTAAAGA
This sequence comes from Montipora foliosa, assembly GCF_036669935.1. NCBI lineage: Eukaryota > Metazoa > Cnidaria > Anthozoa > Scleractinia > Acroporidae > Montipora > Montipora foliosa. The sequence goes on from NC_090873.1 coordinate 2,127,817, forward strand.
AAAGTACACGTGTAGTGTTTTTAAATTTATTGGCCGTCCAATCAAAAGGTTCTTCTGTTCCACTGGCCGGTACCTTTGACTGTAAAAAAAAAGTCATCGTTTGTGAACAGTTATCTTCCCCTTGAACTTGAAAAAATTTGTTGCGATGGTAACAACGATGTCAAGAAGTTTAAATAAACAACTGGGTGGCAATATCTAGACAAAGTGATCACGTATCTAGCTCGACAGAAATCATTTCACCAAAAGAGAAGTAGTCTTCAAAATAGTGGTCGGTTACGTTAAATGTACTCATCCTGGTGTAAAGGGTTGCACGTTGTTTAAAAACTCTTTCCCTTTGATCACCACTAAATTCTTAAATATGGATACTGGTGCACATGGCCATGACTAGAAACGTCTAACTTCATTGTATTTGTGGAACGGCGTTTTTACAGACCGAGTTATTTTTAGAATTGATTTCCCCTCGAAACCAGACCTTTCCAGCTAATCACAAGTCTTACATGAGAAATTACTATCCATGGGATCGAGAATAGTCACTCGTTCAAAATGAAAATGCCGTCCCATAGACCTAGTACAGAATTTTCGAAAAGGCGACGGCTACGACTACGACATCACCACAAAACAGTAATATCATTGGTTAAAAGGGCGTAAATAAACTTGCTGCACGTGCAGCACGGATTTTAGCAAGTATCTCTTAGTAGCGGTCCTCTGCATAACGACGACGTGAAATCACCAAATTTGAGGTTTTGTCGACAACGTAAGCATATAGCAGAAAATCTTTGAAACCCGCTCTTTCCAATTTATTTTTAGGATACTGCACCCACATTGTAGGACGTGAACGAGACTGAATAATCGCGAAAGACTTATGATAGAGCCAAGTTATATTTTGAGGTGACGTTTTCCTCGACGTCGCCGTCTTAGATCTTAAATTCCATAATATTGGAATTGTAGGCTCCAGGTTATGGGCTCCTGATTGATAGAGCGGTTTTTAATTGAGTGTCGAAAGTAATTAGCGAATTGCTTTGGTTTTTCCATTCACTTCACACAGTGATTGGTTCAAAGTTCTCGCGCCACTTTGTCAACCAATCAGAAGTGAAACCAAAACCAATCGTAGCTCGCGCGCGCACATTTTCCCACCGTTTGTGTCGGCTACGAGTAATTTCTTCGAGTTTTCATTGTTTTACCGGATTGTCTCCGTCCTTTTTGATTGGCCAAAGTAATTACTTTGGTTTTGGTTTTGCGGTACTCAATTGAAAACCACTCTATACGTAAATTGGTACTCTTTTGTATGTGTGGGTTCTACATCTAAATGACTGAAAAAACATCAAGACAGTTACAAATAATATGCGCTTTCGAGCTTTGAAGATGGCTGGTTGTCAAGTTTAACGTAAAACTACTTAAGCTCAATAACCAGTCGATGATTCGGGAAATGACCCGGTCCGAGTAAGCGGCAGAAATCGAGCCCAAAAACCATTGAGAAGTACCACACTATGATCTTGCATAGAAAAACGTTTTAACTTGAATATTTGATATGCTAGTCGAGCTGCCTCTTTGTAGCCAGACCTGGGGCCCGTTTCTCGAAAGTCCCGAAAAGTTTTCGGGCCCGAAAAGCCATTTGTGAAAGGGCCAACCACTTGTTTTCGAAAGCCGATCTTTTTGCATGTTTTCAAAGTAACAAAAAGCGAAATGACTGTGATGTTTGACGACTTAAATCCTCTCCGTTCTTGAGATACGGAGGGAATTGTGACACCCGAAAATGGCCCGTAAAGTTTCGGGACTTTCGAGAAACGGGCCCAAGATCTAGTCAAAACGACCAAGTTGAAGAATGGTTTAGGGAAGCGTTGTCCGTTTTTATTCATGTCTTGTAAACCTGAAAAAAGAGCAATGACTTACTATTTGTATGGAACCTCACAATTATTATTTCATTATTTGCAGTGTACACCCTGAAAAAGGCAAAAAAGAAAAAAATCCAAACACTGAAGCCACTCTTACCAGGAGGGGGCGATATACAAACGAAGGTTGATGAGGATGATGACAGCGACAGCGGCATCAGCCAAGTTTACAGTCCAGGGATTCAAAGTTCATTCTCACTCCCTGACATAGCAAAAACTGAACTGGCGACTAAACTTGCAGCAGCCACACCGGCGCACCCTGCTCATATCAAAGCAAGAGTGTTGTGGAAATATGATGCTGTAGATCCTATCGACTTGAGAGCCGAAAAGGGTGAAATACTCTTGCTTCTTTACAGAGTGAAAAGCAAAGTGTTTGCGGTGAACAACAAGGGAAAACGAGGATATATACCTTTTAATTACTGTACTGTGCTTCGCAAGAATGACTTTAGCACGAGCGGAGTGTTTTCTTCTGACGTTGAGCGTGTAAACGGAGAAAGAAACTTTAGGCCTGTTAGAGTTTATTATCACGACGATTGCTTAACGCAGGAAAACAGTTCTCTTCACAGGTATAACTCACATAGTTTGACTAACGCAGACAGCTTTTTAGATTTAAGAGAACAGTTTTGTTCCTCGTCCCTGCAGCGTTGTCGCAGCGATGAATCACTCGTTGGCGGCACCAAGTACAACTCGCGAACGCGTAATTTGTCGTCGTCGCTCGAGGACTTGTCTGATGACAACCGAACAACGTCGATGGTTTCCCAGCTTATTCGTTGGGATCGGAGAGCTCCGGAGACGTTTCGTCGGCGCCAGAAAGCTCAAGTGACGCACTTTCGTAAGTTTGAAAACGAAGCTGTCGTGGTCGTATTTGATTTTCGCGCATCCGACGAGAATGATGTTGATGTGAGACGAGGAGAGGTTGTTACTGTACTTAACAGAGATGACGCGGATTGGTGGTGGGTTCTACGATCTGATGGAAAAGAAGGATTTATTCCGAGTTCTTACGTGTCAATTGAAGCAGTTCGCTTATCAGTCGGTAAGTTCAACTTATCTCATGTAAATTGCTTACTTTACGGGATACTCTGCTAATGTACTGGCCAGAGCATAATTCGTTTTCTCTGCCCAAGATTCGTCGGAAAAAGGCGAGGGAGCTAGGTTGGCCAGAGCGCATTTCCAGTCCTCGTCTCCACCTTTTTTAGTTATTATATTATGCCATACAAATTGACAAAATTCACGGCGGAACGTGGTACCCGCAGCCTTCTACGCGATGAGAGTGGGCTTGAATCTTGACGTTAACTGCTCCAGGGATGCGTCACGCAAACCAGCCAACTTAGCCCAAACACCGGAACTGAAAACACCTTCTGATAGTAGCACTTCCCCCCTGAGGTGTCTTGGAGTCTAGTTGGTCATGTGACATTGCTGTGTTAAGTCGACGCCATGTGCTAGGTTTTTGGACGTTAATATACTACATCCCCCTCATACCAATGTTGATAATGTGGTGCAGAATTCTGTGCAAGCCTTTGGCCGTTTCCTTCCTTATAATATACATGAAATATACATGAATATACATGAGTGCAGTTCAAGTGTAACAGTGCAAAAAGTGTTATTACACCAGTGCAAAAAGTGTAATACCAGTGCAAATTACACATCGAAATTGTAGATTATGATTGGCTAATAAACAATAGGGTTTGGTCAGAACCAATCAAATCTTTTGTTTTCAAACCAAGCGCCCGCCCAGGATAGCACAATTTATGACGCTATTTTTCCATGATTGCATGATACGCGTGCGTTTCTTCTGCTTAACCATCTCGAATTTTTCATGTATATTATTAATAAGCAATCACATAATTTTTTTCGTGCAATTTGGAATAAATAAGAACTTTTAAATTTTTTCAAAGACTACAAATTGCACTCGCCTACGGGCTCGTTCAATTTTGGTCGTCTTTGAAAAAATTTAGTCGTGCTTATTTATTCCAAATTGCACTCGAAATCATGTGATTACCAAAACCAACATTGGAGGGAAGAGGGGGGGGGGGGGATAAGCAGATTTTAATCTTTTATCACACAGACTAATTAGGGAATGATCATTTTATGGTGGTGCTACATTTTCCTTACGAGTTTCGTCCACGACTGTAGAATAGCCAAAGGCCAAAGTCTTCCGCTAAAAATCCTAAATTACTCCTAGCGCTGAGCTCCCATGATACCCCAGGTGCCTCTCTATCGTGAAGAATATTAATGTCTGACTAATTCATTTAATCATTCAACCGTCAGAAATTACATTTTGCGCTTTCTCAAGAATTTCGCTCTTCTTCCATTTTGTTAACGTTGCACAAATGGCCCGGTCGAAGTATCCATAAACGGATTGGTATGAGCGGTCTTGAAGTAAAGATGAAGAAGGAACGATTTAGCGTCGTACGCTCAAGTTTTTGCCTTACGGAGAACAACGAAGAAAAAATGCGGGTCGCACTTGCAGCACGACCATTTCTTCCTTTAAACTAGTGGTATTCTTTGCTTTCTGGCCTTCTCGTTGTCGCAGTTTTCGTTGTTTCTTAAACTCCCAAATGGATCGGGCACGGAACGCAATGACTTTTGTTTTTTTCTCGCAAAAAGTCCAACATTAGGCGTTCTAAAAATAGATAATATCATGTAACCTGATGGTCGGCATTTCATCGCGGATTGAGACTGGGTTATGGATTTCAGACGTATTTTATTTATTTTTCCAGAGAGCACACCAAGAAGTACCGACAGCACTGCAAGCGGAAGCTCCGAAGGCAGTATAAACCAAGTTAGATTCCAAGAACCTCTTTGCACTATTCACAGTTACGTCATAGAAGATTCTGACTCAGACTCTGAATGTAACGCACCACGTGGCATGGATAAGGAGTATGGGGACGACTTTTATCTGGATTCAAAATGGAGTACGTGGTGTTAGAACCATGTGACAAATGTAATATCACACTTGTAAAGTCGCTATATTATTAGAAAGTTAATATATTATAACGAAAGGTTGCAACCACGACAATTTGCGAGAGTTTACTTGTAGTGAATCCCGTCAGTTGACGGTCTTGATGGTAATTATCCTTAATTCTAAGTGAGCTTTTTAAAACACTTATTAAAGTGCTCTTGACTCTTAAACATTTAAAGTGAGTGACTCGTTATTTACGAAAAAACTTAACATAATCCAAGAGAAAGAAACATCCGGATAGGAACAGTGGGGGTCTGGGCGTTGCCCGGGTTTAGGGGATTTCACAACCTTGTTTATCCCAAGGGGCGTAACCGCTGCCCATTGGGTGGCTCAGTTGGTTTGATCACGGACATTCGTTACTACTAACTGGGTCGATAAAATGAAGTTGACCACCTGGAGGATATTATCAGCTGACGCCGTTTTTCGAGCGTTAGCCCTTCGACAAAGGACTTCTTTGTCGGTTGTGTTTAGAAATAGAACCATTCTTCTGTTCTTTAATTCGTCTGGAAAGTTAGCATACCCAATAAGCATTCTGAAACTAATAAATGGTAAATCGCTCGGTGCCTCGTCAATTTCCACTGCAGAATCAATACAGTTAACGTAGAAAACGCTGCAATTCTGAAAACATGGAATCTGTTTTTGTGTTATCGCGACGGCATCCATTTTGAAATGAGGCATTGCGGGGGTTAGACTTAAACAATATAGTTTGACCGCACTGCATGACGGGAACTCGAGCAAGGACGACTTCGACTGCCATGGAAACGTTAAAAAAATAGAACTTCCGGCCGAAATCATTTCGCGATTAGTCTAAATCATTCGGCACAGACAGTGTGTATAAACTTTCTCGGAATTGAATAGACCTTTTTACCGATACGGCAGCCATTTTGATTTCTATTGTTTCGAATAGCCATAATGGGATGCCCAGGGGGCAAATACATATTAATTTGCCCCCTGGGCATCCCATAATGTCTTTCGAAACAATAGAAATCAAAATGGCCGCCGTATCGGTAAAAAGGTCTATTGGAATGAGCGGTAGTTATGATTGGAGAGAAAATTGATTATTTATCGGCCGGTCCTTTCGTCCTCCGTATAACCTCAATTTGCAAATTTAATTATTTGACGTCGTGGCCAGGACGTGAACAGAGACGAAATGTATCAAAATGTAAAACGCACGTACGGGGAGTGCAGCAAGAGCCGCTGTTCTTGTCTTGGACAATGGGAGCCCTGTATCCGCAATACATATTGCCATCTTGAATCGATTTGAGGGAATAGGCCATTTTGCAGTTGTTTGTTCAGTGTATTGATACAGACCTCACTGCTTTTATCATGTGAATTGTGTTGTTGTAATTCTAATTAGTATACATCAACATTAGAAAGCTTTAGGAAAGCACAAAGGTTTGTATCCAAGAAGGGTCACCGGCAACCTTGCTTCCATTCTTAGGTCTCGGACAAAATTGTTGAAACACTTTGCAATACCTTGCGCTCCCACAATGTTGTTTCGGCAAATGGGGCTCAGAAACTCGCGTGCAAACCACATTGTGACGGGTGAGTAAGCTGCGACAGCTTCAGATCTGTGTAGTCGTGATACTGTTCCAAGGAATTTTGTCGCAGACTGTTGCTATAACTGTAAAATGGTCCATTCTGTCACAATCATTTTGCACATGCACTACGAACGTCCAGCGGTCATATCATAATGCTGACCATACGGAATCATCGTTCGTTTGCCCAGTATCTACTCGGAGCATGTCACTTGCCATTTGCAACTTCTAGTTATTAAACCTAAAGTTGTTTTGTTGTGTTCTTGTACCTGTCGTCGTCGCACTTAAAGGGAGCTTAAGCAATTAACGACAACGGCGACGGCATCGGGAACGTGACAAATTTGCATATTTAGTGGGTAAAAACAATAGCTTTGCACGCCCTGCACGTGCGTTTTTCAATTTTGTCCATTTATTTGCCGTCGTCACCAAAAACAACAACGTGAAATAGCCAAATTTGAGGTTTTGTGAAGGACTTCACCACTTGAAGATAAATATTCACTTCCTCCCCAAATTAAGCGCAGTTCCGACCAGCGTCATTCTTGATCTGAGGAACTACCACACTCTTGTCATATCGAAAAGGTTGAAATAATCACGAAGGGATTAAAATTGATCCCTTCGAGGGTGCGTGGGAGACGTACCAAGAGTCTCATTGAATTGCACCGTGGGACTATTTTGGGAGACAAGCCACTGTTTATGAAGTCGTTTACTCTGAAAAGCAAAAAGGCTTTCCTACATCCTTGTGCGATAACAATTAACTTCGGGTTAAATCTTTTTAGTATAAATACACAGGTGATTATACAAAATCGCGCGCTCTCATTGGCTCGCTATCTCGGATTATCAGCCGATAACCACATCGACGGACAAAATGGCTGCCAGTAGTCGTTTTGCCAGTGTAAGTGAAGATGATTTCGCGTTGAAATGTTTTTTGTTTCTCTTTTTTGAAATAATCACCTGTGTATTTATCCTAACACAATTTTTCGCCTCAGGCTCAGTGATTATCGGTGAATATTCACCGAGACGAAGTCGAGCTGAATATTCACCGATAATCACTGAGCCTGAGGCGAAAAATTGTTAAATGACTTAAGTTCTTAGTACGTTAACATCGTATGTACTCACCGATCTCACTGACCTTTTGACCTAATCATTTCGTTTTCCGGGCAATTTTTCCATTTGGCAAGCGAGCCATCATTTTAAAATTGCCCTTGTACAATATTCTGGTGCTTTTGGAAGCTCACCACCTAGTATATCGCTTTCTTGCAACTTGAGTTCTTGCTCCGCGCACGCAATGATGAAACTGCGTTCCCCAAAACAGTCCCACAATGCAATTCAACAAGGTTTTCGAACCTGTCTCCTGCGCAACCAGCTCAAAGTGGCCAAATCGTTCTCGTTGCCGTCGCCTTCGTCCTTGCTTAAGTTCTCTATTTGCTTCGTCGGCGTCAACGAAACTTCACCTCAACATATAACATTGCAATGTCATAGGTTTTTCGAAATTAGTCCATCGCGTCCGCGTCGTACAATGTGGGCGAAGTATCCTAAGAATCTATTGGTACAAGGGACTTCACAGTAAGAATAGAGAATGAAAGATTCACATTTGTACGCTTGCGTTGTCGTCAAAACCTCAAATCTGGTGATTTCACCTTGTTGTTGTGCAGAAAACCGCAAAAATATATGCTTAAATGCGTGCCGCACCTGCAGAACGATTATTTCTTTTCTTTTAACCGATAATGTTGCGTTCACGATGACGAAGGCGTCCTAGATCCCTATTCTCTCTGACGAAGGGTTAACGTCATGATCTGTTTAATCCTCTTTTGGTGGTTAATTTTATTACTCTTATCAGCTCAGTTGGTTCGACAAAATATTGGTGCTTGAAACACCTACTGACCTGGACAACCACAATAGTTTCCTTAAAAAGTGACTCTATTTACCATCAGTTGGTTGTCGGAAGTAGTGGGGTCAACTCCCGCGGGAGCCTAACTCCCAGTCTGAAATAACTGCGGATCGAGAAAGAGCTGCCTTTGATGCAAATGATTCTATCTTTAAGTCTTCTCCGATTTGGACTATGAGACGCAGGCCCCGTCTCAAAACCTTCGTTCATAAAATTCTGAGAGAGCAAGAATCTATTTGAAATATACGCAAACTGGATTTCCTGGTGTTGGGGTCTGTCATGTTTCTTGACTGCTTTAGGGCAATTGCCATCGGCTCTGCCGACAATTTAATATTATATAAACGATTGTTCCAATTGAGTTTTGAATTATGACCTGGATATCTGTGGTACTGGACTAGTTATATCACCTTTGTGCTTTCCTAAAGCTTTCTAATATTGACGTATACTAATTAGAATTACAACAACACAATTCACATGATAAAAGCAGAGAGGTCTGTACACTTATCCCGTTGAAGCGTCCTGAAATTTTCAGGTGTCTGTGTGAGAAAATTGCCTAAATTCTCGGTCCCAAGCCTCGGCATGACAACTGCGAGCATCACGGTTTCAATCTTTGTCTTTGATGAGTGTAGGGCCTTGTGGAACGCCAGAAGGAAGGAACTCCTGACCAAGATGACGAGACACCATCCAAGACCAATCTTTTATGATGTAGTATATCAAACACGAGAAGGAGGGTTTGTTTCATCGGATATCCATGCACCGAGAAGCGAGTTAAAAAACGAGGCCGAAGGCCGAGTTTTTTAACCGATTTCGAGGTGGTTGGATATCTGATGAAACACTCTTTCGAATGTTTGATATTGCTTGTCAAAGGAATCAGTATTTCAAGAGACAATTGAGATCAAAGTTGGCGAATTTTTATGCTAATTAAGACCACATATCCAAACTGATTTCTTTTGTTTTTGACGTATGAATTATTAATGCATTTGAGAACAATCTTTGATAAATTTGCGCCATTTTTACCCAGCTTATTTCTTGGTTAAATCCTTCAACGTTGTTTTGAACATCAGCACAAAACAAGAATATTCAGATGATCCACAAACAAATACTTTTTGCTCAGAGTCTCCAGAAATTCCCGTAAGTTTGGGTGACATAGGCTTGAGTGCAAGTGAAATTTTGAATGCTTCAATCGTCCTAATACGGCTGCAAAAGGTTTTCGTGACAAATGATGTTCTGGACTGTCAAAAGAAAAAAAAATCAATTCAAAAAAGGGAAAGAGAAAGTTAAAAAATCGGGTAGTGTCAGAAGTGGGATTCGAACCCACGCCTCCATTCGGAGACCAGAACGCCCAATCCCATGATCCATGGGAAGGATAGTAATCCTTGAGTCTGGCGCCTTAGACCGCTCGGCCATCCTGACCACCCTGAGAAAAGAGGAAGATTTGAAATTTTTAAATTGTATACTTTTCACTTTGCTTCACCTTCTCGTAAAAAAAATTACGCTTTTATATTGAAGTAAGCGTTTTATCAATCAAAAAACAAATTTAAATATTTTAATGTTAAATTTTTAGAAAGTTTTCTCAAGACTGCACTTATTTTTCACGTTTGAAGCAAGCGCGCTGAATTCCTGGAAACTAGTAGCTTTCTGACATTTTCAGCAATATTGCATTCATGATCATGCACAAATGCAAAGCGATTTGTTGACTTTAAACCCGAAGAAAGCCGTAATAATTTCAAAATATCACAGCCCAGGTATATCTTATGAACAGGTTTGCAGGTATCCTTTGAAACGTGGGGCAATTGTGGAAATATTGTGCGAAAAATCTGTGCCTTTCGTAGCACGAGTTTGCTTCGATGTTGACCCGGTCTTTGGCAAAATTCTTTGGACTGAAATTTGCGTTTCAGTGAATTTCTCTGCTGGGTTATCGTCATGGCTGTTTTATCAGTGGCAAAAAGGTAAGAGATCTAGAAGCCTGTTTTGCTACGAAATTGCATGTTCGATCGATTATTCGGAGCGATTGTGGAATAACCGGCCACTGGAGGGGCATATTCCTGCATATTCCTTGATCGAATTCTTTCAATTGCCATGAACTTTCCTTCGTGTTGGGAAAAGATCAACAAACAGACAAATCTTTGTCATTCTTCTTCGCCGCATGCATTAATGCAGGCATTCTCATTTATCTTAATATGCACATTGATTCCGGCAAATTGCTGTCTCCTCAGTTACTGATACCTGGATTGCCACAGTATCATTTGAGCTCAAATTTCTTTTTGCAATCATAATAAAATAATATTGTTCAATATTGCTGTCAATTAACTCATTTGATAAAACCAAATTTTCATGTTACAGTCAAGGGAGGGTGGAGACCCAGATAAAGAGACTGCATTCAAGGTCATATCAACACCTGTCACTGCATTTCAAGTGGAAGGGAAGAATGTCATGGACATTAGAGCTGTCACTGTCATAAAGAAATGCTATACTGCCGTGTGGAGATACGCAATTTAGCTTCGAGTGTTAGGCCCTGCTTACAAGCAGGTAGGGTAACCGGGTTACCCTAGGGTCAAAGATAGCCTTGGTTTACAAGCAAAATTTCACAGGTAGGGTTACCCTACCACCCGGGACAACTTTATGTGCTTGGTAACCGCCAGCATCGCAAACACAATGGAAACCACTAAAAAGTTCTCCCGGGTAGGTGAGTTGTCCCTAGCAGAGCGTTTACAAGGGAGCTAGGGTTACCCTAGTGCTAGGGATAGGGTTACCCTAGTGCCAGGGTAACCCTAGCTGCCTTGTAAATATGTCGATGAAAAAAGGAAGAAATGTGTGAGTGCTAGGGTAACCCTCTTGCCTCAAAAGGCGCATTTTTATATGTAACCATACCAACGGTGTTCTTTTCACATGTGAAGATTTCACGTGTTTACACGTAAGCTCACTTGGTATTTCACTGGTGTCTATATAATAAATGGTTGGTTTTAAATCATCTGTTGCAGCAGTTAGGCAGGCTGAGGATCACTCATGTGAAACCTTTCAGCTTCACCTTGGGAGGACATGCTCTGTATTCATTGTGAAGGAAAAAGAAAGAAATTTCTCCAGACATTGCAAAATCCATGTTCAGATCAACATCCAGCGTGAAACATGCCTCTGTTTGGAGCCTGATCTTAGCTGGTAAACATCGAATATAATAGGCCACTTGCACTAAGAGGTCACGTGACCAGTGCTTCCCTTAAACAGTGAGTTGTAATCTTGCTGTTGCCAAAAATTGACAGAACACATAAAAATTATCTTACACGGGAAATTTGAGAGGAAATGCATTTAAGGGAGATATTTTACGGTACTATGATTTTTCAACAAATTAGCATGATTTGTCTTGGCCGCCATGTTGGAGGGCATACTCTTGCCCTCCAACATGGCGGCCAAAACTACTTTTTGCTTATATCTTGTTAAATGTTTGATAGTTGAGTTCAGATGTGCCATAAACGTTACCACATCATCTTTGCAACATTTTCCTTGAAGTTCGAGAGCAAGATTTGTGTCAGAAAGCAGTAATTCATAATTTTAAAAAATTAAGTTTGGGTCACGTGACCAGCTACAGACTCTCTCATTTTAAGCAAATGGTGCGGGTTTGAAAAACCAAATCACTATTATTTTGTTTAAGAGATGACCCACTAATAGTGTTTCGAAGGCAAAATCATGTAACTTTCATTTTCTTAAAAACGATGTCACATGACCTCTTAGTGCAAGTGGCCTATTCTATGGGAACTGATTTTTATCCATGTTAGATACAGGTGATCCAGATATTTTGTCCAACAGATGGACATGGAGCTCGTTGTTGGTGAGTAATATTTGTTTTCTATTTATAGGTCTAAGCGACTCCTTGTTGTTTTGGTGGAGTTCATGCAGATGCAGGATGCCATGGCATGGTTGTCAACTCTAGGTGGAGCTTATTCCTCTATGGGAGAACACATCTATAGATATGTGAGTATTAACGGAGAAGATAGTAGATGGCACTCATGCTTAGCTTTGGGGCATTTCTATAGGTTATATTTTGTTTACAAATAAAATTGGATATTATTTATTATTACTTAAATGACAGTAATTTGCAACATGAGCATGTTGGCTGGACAAAACCACCTGAGAGATTTTTTAACTTCTCAGGTGGGGGGGGGGGGGGGGGGGTGGGGCTACAAGTTTAGTCCTTATCCAAGCAAACTGCAAAATCAAGTCTGACCTCAGAATGACCTCAGAAAAAACGCTCACAGTAAACACTGTGTCTGCACATTTGTGATTTTTAAGGTATGCTAGGATTTTCAATGGACACCACAAAGTGAACAGCTGGGAGAACATTTTGCCTTTAACCTGTTGGCTAATGTTTCTTACAATGTCCCTAATGCATTTGTTTTAGTCGGAAAAAGCTGGACAGATTTCACAACAGCAGTTACTGGTTGCCATGAGATTGGGCAATCCAATCCTTGCAGCTCAATGTAAAGTCTTTGCCGCCCTCAGTCTCATACAGCAGGGAAAATTAAAAATGGCCTCTAGAATAATAAGGTTTGTGTGAGTGTGATTTTGCAAAATAATGCACTTTATGTACTTCTGGTTGGACTTAACGCTGTCACCAGATGGGATGCACTATAATTCATTTTCTGAAGTCCATTGAAGAAGACTTTGAAAATGTCATTATACAATAATACTGTCATGTAGTTTGCAAATGTCAGTTCAAAGACAAGTAACACCTTTTGGCTGAGTTATCACAAGTGCTTTTCTTCATTTAGTTGTCTGTGGCTCAATTAGCTTAGAGGTAACAGCTATCTGCCTGGTATTCATTACTTTTACACCCTGGACTTAGTGGTGCAAAGCCATTTTTAAACCCTGGTACACTCCTGGGAAGGGGGAGGGATTATACCGCCATATAGGTATGTGCCACTGTGAAGGGTATGGTTTTCAAGTAGTTTACTTTAGGATAGAGTGTATATAAATCAGAGCTTTTGGGTGTAGAATAGGGTATCATATTTCTTGAAACTGACCAGTTGGTTGAAGATTTTATCTCTGGAGACTAAGGAAACCAGGAATTGCTACTCAAAAATACAAAAAAATCAAATTGGCAAAGTATAATTAAAATTTACGCAACAGCCTCAGCAGTGTCGATAGATGGCTATCGTAAAACGCTACTGGATATTATTAACTGTCAAAAATCGGGTTTCAGACGGAAATCGGTCGTTATAATACTGGTTAAAATTAAACAATTTATTGTTCTTGATAGTGCGTACATGCATACTTGGCATTGCTCAGCATGTAACCTGCGACACAACCAGTTTAAATACGGGGTTGAAAATCGAAAACCTGTGTCAAAATCAGGACTCACTTAGGACTGTTCTTTTTGAGCTACTGTAGGATAGCCCATCATAGGTGGGGTTTGGGGAGTTTACTCTTGACTAGTATAGGGTAGCAAAATTTCAGCTGAACTAGCTCTGGTGTAGGCTAAGGGTTCCAGGTTCCCAGCGGCACATCCTCATCCAGAAATTCCTAAAGCATTCCCCCCCCTCCCACCCCTCCTGGGGTCAACACTGATTTTTATTAATATTTAGTACTGTGCTTTAAACAACACCCTATCACCTGGTAGGCCAATAATTTTGAACCCATGAGGTGGTGCCCTCCTAACTTCACTAAAACTTTGTGGTTGTGCTGTTCTCTTAAACCGTGAAGGAAGGGATATAAATTTTCTTTCTTATGTCTATATTTTTCTTTCTTGGCCTTGTGTGTGAAATTTTACTTTCTTGTTTCAGGGAACAGTATAAATTAGCAGGAGCAAATGGTTATGCCAAGGATGAAAAGGTTATTTGTTTTAACCATCAAATGCTGCTTTGCATTTAAAATACATTCTAGTACCTCTTACTGATGGTAAATTGTTAATTTTGTTTTTCCTTGTTACTCCTAATTGTTACAGTTTCCTACCATTCTTTGTTCTGTGGCCTTCTTTAGTTTTTGTGGTAGTCACACGCTGTCACCATGTTGTAATAGTGAGTGAGTGAGTGAGTTAGTGTGTGTGTGTCCGTGTGTCCATGGCATGCATAAGTCACGAGACTAAACAGGTCTGTTGGAAGCATGCTTGAATTTCAACAAATGAGCACCAAAATAGGCAAAACTTTGTGAAGCTTAAGTAATAATCAGTTAAACCAGCAGTATTTTCAGCTTGATCAAACCCAGTCCCTCCCCTTTTTAACTCTTTGCCACAGTTTTGCCGAAAAACACCAGCAAACAGACATTCCAGATACTGTGAATTATTTATTTATTTTGTAGTTAAGCAGTTCCAATAACAATGTTTATAGTGTAATTTGCTGTAAGCAAGAGCCCTGAAGTAATTAAGTTGTTCAGTTCAAGTTGGCATTTATCCACAACTTCGTATGGCTTTGTCTGTCAAACTGGTTTGTTGTAATTGTTAACTTAGAAGCTAAAACTTTTGAGCAATTTCTTTAGAGGCTGCAATAATGAACACATTCATAAAAGGTTACCAAGGTTACAAATACATTGTAGAATTTCGGATTTCGCATTTCTTTCCGCTGCGAAATCTGGCAAATCTTGGATCAAAAATTTGTTTTTGGATTCACCCTTTTCCGGGGCATCAAAAGAACAAGTGAAGGGGGTTTGGTCGAGGTTTTCGAGCAGCCATTACATTTAAACAATCACTCGTATGTCCGGTGGAAAGAAGCTTTTGAAATTCGCCAAACCCCCTGCTACTCACTCAGGCTGTAATCAAATCTGGAAATGATTAGACTTTCAAAACTTAATTCTCAAATAAGAATAAACTGAAGGCCCTGTCTGACAACCCTTGTGGGGCTTTAAAGAACCCATGTGCTATTTGGAAAGAAGTCACAGTGACGTTGTTTGGCCTTGGAAAGAGCTTTGCTCCATAGATTTGGGCATTACTTTGTAGTTTGGCTCTTACCACCTTAGTTGAGAATCTCAAATACACTCAACTAGCTAATAACAATATTATTCTTTGGTACCACAAGAAAAGGTGCATGTGCTGAATGTGAGTACTTGGTGTCAGAAGGGGAGCTGAGTTTTTGAGACATTACTGTATGCACTAATTCTGAGAAGAATTTTCCTTACTCCTAAAATTGATTTCAATTTGATTAATTTGCCATCAATTGAGTTGATTTGATGTTTCCTTGATTATTTTATACTCTAATCCAGATGATGATTCTTAACACCGAATGGAATTGAGTGTTTCTTATTTATTTCAGCTGATAGCATCATGTCAAGCAGCTTGGAGTCGAATACAGTTCCTTCAGAAACAAAAAAGGGTATGATTAGATTCTCTGTTTCCTATTAAAGATAATAGTTTCTGTTTTGAAAATTTGTCTCAACTCATCAACAGTTCTTTTCATCCTTAGGCAAAGAATCAATTAAATGTTCCCTGATGGATGAAAGATATACAGTATCTGACAGTGTATAATGTAAATTTATGCGTTATTAGAATTTAGTTAAAATAGAATTTACAAAAAT
The DNA here is from genome assembly GCF_036669935.1 of Montipora foliosa. Taxonomy (NCBI): domain Eukaryota; kingdom Metazoa; phylum Cnidaria; class Anthozoa; order Scleractinia; family Acroporidae; genus Montipora; species Montipora foliosa. The sequence goes on from NC_090873.1 coordinate 2,143,588, forward strand.
ATGTAGAAGCAAAAGTTGCTGGGGTGATGCTGTGGGGGTGGGTACAAAACACACATCACAAGTCACAGGTCGTTATTTTACCAATACAGAAAGAACCCTAACCATTTACAGTACCCATGCTGATATTAGGCCTCAAAACGTTTGTTTAGGCTTACATAATTAGGCCAAAGGTTTAATAGCTTTAATGATTGTTTAGGTTTTTTCTTTATTGGTAAAACAATGACCAGTGACTTGTGACATGTGACCCGTGACTTGTGACTTGTGACCCATGACCCGTATTTTGTACCTGCCGATGCTGTGGTCTGTTGGATGTATTGCTACTTTTAATAATATACATGGAAAAATATCTCCATTCTGATTGGCTAAGAGAAATGCAGTTTCCAGGTAACAGACGTGCAGAAAAGAGGTAATTCATTGCAAAAGGTAAAAAAACAAAGCACTCTGATTGGTCAATGAACAAAGAACGTCTCAGATTGCCAATCAAGCATGATATCTGGATGGCACAATTTTTGCGTGATTGCATGATATGCATGTGTTTTTCTGATTAATTACGATAATCTCAGCTTGAAATTTTCCATGCATATTTTTTATAAGTAACCACATGATTTTTTTCGTGTAATTTGGAATACAAATTACTCTCACCCAACGGGGTCATGCATTTTGTTCTCATTTGAAATAACGTACTCTTGCTTATTTATTCCAAATTGCACTCGAAATCATTTGATTACCGAGACAATAAGTAACCACATGATTTCTTGTGTAATTTGTTTTAAATAAGCACTCATAAATTTTTCATCCTACAAATTATGTTTGTCTGAATAATTTACCCAAACTTACGACACAAATTGCACATGAAATCATGTGATTACCTATACTTATCCCAAGTGAATGGAAAAAAAATCTGAATTAATTAAACCGTGTGAATAGTGTAGGGCTATATACACTCTATTAACTTCATAGCTCTTGGATGGTCCAAAATTATTTTAGCATTTTTTTCTTTTTATTTACATTTGCTAGCTTCTAAAATCAATTTTGTTTTAGATCCAAACATTCTATATTCCATGCTCTCCTTCTTCTAACTGACAAAAACAGTCTAAAGAGCCGTCGACACTGGCACATATTCTTGTGGTATTTTTTTAGACTTATGCAAAGCATTTGATACAGTTGATCATAGTGTACAGTGCTCAATTTATGTACCAATTTCATTTTACAGTGCGACGCGTCTTACCTAACAAAGTTTTTTAAAACTTATACTCTAATCAGGGTGTGCGAATTTGATTGACAGTCACGGTTGTAAGTTGAACACCGTTTCATGGGTTGTTGAGTTGACGTACTTACTACACGTAGTTGTCAAATGTGAAAGTTTGTTGGGTGACCATGGTAAGGCGCGTTGCACTGTAACATTCTCCCCAAATCTTTCTGATCGTTTTTCCAGTCTGTCTTCTCAGTGAACAAATATAAAACTAGATTTGCTGAAAGATCCACATGTTTTATTGAGAACGTTAGAGCAATATATGGAAAATTCAACATTCGTGTGTGCTGCGACTGCACCTTGGAATGATTTTGATGAGAACGTAAAGCAGCTGAAACTGAAACTCGACCTTATACAGAGCTACTTATAAATTACCGGTAATGAATATTCCCTTCAGTGGACAAATCCTCCATTGTTTTTACCGGCTTTCTTTTCCTCTTGTTTGTTTTTTTCTTCTATTCACCTTATATGACCAACTCATTGTTTCCAACTGTAATCGATTTAATTATTTAATTAGATGTTACTCAGCTAGATTAGTTCTTCTGAGTAACTTTTATCCATTACTGTTCCCTCTACATTTTGTTAATTTTTTCTTAGTTTCCACTTAAACAAGGTAATAAAGGCAGTCAAGTTCACGGCTACTTCTCTAATACCAACACTTTTAAATTATTGACTCTGCGTACGAATTCTGCGTACCTGCTATTGGTTTGGCTTGCAAGTCTAGCGCCCTGTTTTCAGCCAGTGAGAAGCACAATTAAAAGAACGCTATGTTCACGAGCGCTTTTTCCGCGCGTCCGATAAGTTAAGGTTACTGTCAACATCCAAACAAACTGCACTACTATATCAGAGTCTATATCACTCAGGAGATAATAAGCTAACAAAATATGTGAGGCATTTTCAAAATTCTAACAGTCGTGGCGTCCAACTTCTATTGGCCAACTTTACAATGAATTTTCACACGAACCATTGAGAATGTGGAAAAAGTCTCACTCGCTTTTGTCAGCTTATTATCTCCTGCGTGATATAGTGCAGTTTGGTTTGAATGTCCGCGGTAACGCAAGGGTTATTAATTCAACGGAGCAGACAAGGTCGGTTTCGCGTTTGAGCGCTTGCAATCGCTTTCTGAAGTACAAAACGTGAAAGTTAAAGTCATTTTCAAATACTACATTTTGTTAGTTTCCTTGGGTTTCTTTAAAAACAACGCGAACAAATGCGATTTTTCGAAAGACACTCCTGAAGGTTGACAGTAACTTTAAATGTCAAGATTTCGAATTGTGATTGGTTCTTTGTGCCCCTTGCGCTTCTTTTGGTCGGAGAAAATATTTTGGTGCAGTTTTTTGACGGTCAGACGGCTTTAACGCCTCAGACGTTAAATGCGTCTTGACGACTTTAACGTCTCTAGCATAAAAACGGCCATTGTCAGTGCACTCTCTGTTACTACAATTCTCAGTTGAGTATGACACTAGGGAAGTTTGGTGACAAAGTTTCAGCGTTAAAGTTACCATGTTGTCAAGGGCAACTTCCTTCGTTTCCAAGAGTAACTTTTAGGCCCTTGACGTCACGAGTGAGCTATGAGCCCGCGAAAATCTACAAATGGTAACGGTTAAATTCAAACTGGCGACCGTTACCAGTAAAATGACGTGAAACCCCGAAAAGTTACCCTTGGAAACGAATCAAGTTGCCTTTGACAACATGGTAACTTTAACGCTGAAACTTTGTCACCAAACTTCCCTAGTGTCATACTCAACTGAGAATCTTAGTACAACTTTAAGTCAACGCCCGTGTACAGGAGGGACAAGAAGAGGTTATATTGTAAGGGCAAATCATTTAACTCCCTGAAGAAGTCTGCCTGTGCATGGTAAAATGAAAGATATATATATCCTCATAGCCTTACAACCAACCTTGCATTATTATTTTGTTTTAAGTCTACAAAATGTTTGCTGGTTAGATCTCCCATGATCCGGCACTTCTACTTTTGCATTAAAAAATTGTCTACAAGGAGAGGTTACTGGGAAGGAAAAAATGTCCTGCGATTTTTTACACGGGTTTAGCGCACAATCAATGCACAACGAAGCTCTTGAAGGGAAAAACCCGCTTAAAAACGTTCGTGGATTTGACTTGGCTTGTTTAAAAAAAAAAGCTTGCATTAAGCTTCTCAAGAACGCGCAAAGAAAAAAAATGAAAAACCGACATTTCGGCGGCGTCCTCTTGGCGCCATTTTCAATTTTAAGTATGCGATGTGACCATAGATGACAGTCTGCATAAAAAGAAAAGCTCCAAAAAATCCTGGAGACATTTCGCTAATATCTTTTCTGAAAAATATTGTAGAACAAAACTGAGGCATTGAATTTAAGCGTCCTATAAAATTTTGAAGAATCTTGGACATAAAACCTAACAATTCGGTAGTCATTTATTGCACCTCTCTGGTGCAGACCGGATGTGCAGCCCGGCGCTATCGCCCATCAGTAGCCAAGCCTTGTTACTGCACACCTTATGTCGCCTCTTGCCGCTGCCTATATACTAGTCTCATTGCAAACGAATAGAGACATTAGGATGATCCTAGGTACCAGATGCAATTAAACTTACATACAAAAAGGTCGCTGTGTCTCTTCAACCACAAAACGGACGTAGAAGTAAAAAATTCTGCACCATGGAGTAGCTGTTTTTAAAGATTTTGACAACATACTAACCAGCAACAGAGGAAAGAACCCGGTAGCTTTCATTTGAAATGTCATACTTTTAGATTTCAACCAGATACTGTAAAATAGTACTTGCACCAATTTCCTTTCATGTGGATGATTTAAAAAGTGTACTAAAAAAAAAAACTCTGAAAATGATCACTTGATTAAAGCTTTCTTCATTTTTGCAACTCAGCACTCGTTACGATCTTACCGGTAACAAAACTTGTCAGTTGTTCCACTTTCGCAGTTATGTATCAAGATACCTGTCCTATCTCGTGTAGGTCATGTTGTCATGTTGTTCAAATGTATTTCAACCAAGTCTCTCCCTCAATTGTCGGATTATTCTTTAATTGTCCATTTGCTCCAAATGAAGTATTATCGTTCATTTTCGACGTTGAAAGCTTGATAGGGATCATGGGAATTAAACATTTTTTTTTTTTTAAACCCGAACCCCAAAGTCCGAACTCGAACCGCAACGTTTGATTAAGAACTCCCTCAGTTAACCACTTTATTATATCTCTCAGATAGTACGCGCGCTGTAATTGGCTAAATTAGCGGGCCGTATTCTACAGTACGGCCCGCTGTACAGCCCGCTAAATTTAAAATTTCGACAAAACATCATCTAGCGAGTTTTTCATGTAATTTCTGTTGCATAAACTTGTACTGAAAATTGTTTGAATCTTGCAAGAAACTATTTCAAACTTAACAGCCAAGAAGATTTAGTTTTTGGGATTTTGGCACGGCATTCTTTGTGGCAGTTGAACCTTCCGCTTCACTTTGACTAGTTTCCTTGCCCGCGCGCCGGTTAACCTCAGAGATATAATAAATATCTTACTAAGTTTTTATTGCACAAAAGTGATCAGCAGGCCAAGATGAAACTCTCTGCAGAGTTTAAAAAAGTGTGTGCAGCCGATTCACAGCCACCTTAAATTTTCAATTGTCTTAATCCGCTTCCCAAATTTTTTTAAACTTTGCAGAAAGTTTCGTTCTGGCATGCTGATTACATTTCAGAAATAAAAAATGGGGGTCACCGAGTTCATTTTTGAGATATGTGCAGCTAAAGCCAAAACATGGGGTGCTTTTGCAGGGCTTTCCTGTTGCCATGGTAACTGTAACTTTTTTCAAAAATAAGTGGTGTTTGATATGGTACCACAACATTGCTAAGTGTCAATCTTGATAAGAACGGTTCTTTCAAGTGTTGAAACTGGTTTGAGCCACCTTTTTTTACTTTTTTTCTTTTTATGTTACCACAAGTCCTGGGAGAGAGTAATCTTGGATGATAATACAGTAAACACCTGCATATAAGAACAAGTGGATTAAGAACATCAGACGGAGATTTGGCCAATGAAGCACCATTTAAATAAGAGCAAATTCAGCCTGATAAATAAAACATGTTCTTAATATAAAGGGAAAGGGCATTAGGAGAAGGAAAAAGTACAGTACAGTACAAGTGATCAGAGCAATATGGTGTTCAGGACCATTACAAACTTTGAAATATATTTTTAAAAGGTTTGTATGTCAATTATACCTCTAGTAATGTACAATTTGAAGTATTTGTGAAACCAATTGTAAGAACTTTTTAAGAACACTTTTAGGCTGATTTCTTACTAAGCACCCCTTAAAGTGATCAAAAAATCATTTCCTTTTTTTCTTCAGATTTTGAAAGCATGTTCGCTTAACACCTAACTGGCAAAATTTTGAGCTTTGAGTTTTATCCAAAGGCTGTTTATTTTGAGTGTAAGTTTTGGATTTCATGGTCCGCCATTACTCACGTTCAAAACTGGCCGATTGGACCTCAGAGGGTTGGATCTAGAGAAAATGACGTCATTTACTCACTAGCTTAAAATTTCAGCGTGTAAACGCAGTTTATTATATATGCAAAACACGGGTTGAAAAGTCTGAAAGCCCGAAACTCCCGTGCTGCATATTAATTAGGCCGCGTACACACGCATTGCATTCTTAAACTAGTGAGTGTTTGACGTCATTTTCTCCTCAACCCAGCTCTCTCAAGATTTTAAAGTTAGTAATAACGGACCAATAAATTAGAAAACTCCAGCAAAAATAAACAGGTGTCTTTATAAAATCAGAACTTAAAACTTGGGTGAGTTAGTGTTTAGTTAACATAGTTTTGAAATCCAAAGGAAAAACAAAATTTTTTTTGGTCGTAGTACACAATCAGCCTGAAACCTGAAATCAGTGTTCTTATATATAGGTTTTTAAGCAATTATTCTACGAGTACGCGCTGAAAATGGGTGAAGCTATATCGAATGCGTTGATCGAGAATCGAGCACACGCGTTTACGTCCCATAAACCCGTGTGCTGGATACTCGATCAACGCCTTCGATATAGCTTCACCCGCTGGATATGAAGTGATTGATAACTAACGAGGCGCGTAGCTGGTTTTAATTATTTTAGAGCGGTTTTCAAATGAGTGTCGTAAAACCAAAACCAAAGTTATTACTTTGGCCAATCAAAAAGGACGGAGACAACCCAGTAAACCAATCAAAACTCGAAGTAATTACACGTAGCTAACACAAAGCGCGGGAAAATGTGCACACGCGAGCCACGATTGGTTTTGGTTTCACATCTGATTGGTTGAAAAAGTGGCGCGAGAACTTTGAACCAATCACTGAGTGAAGTAATGCAAAACCAAAGTAATTCGCTAATTACTTTCGACACTCAATTGAAAACTGCCCTATATCCAGCAAGCCCGAGTGGAATAATTGTTTTATTAGTAACTCCAGGATCAACAACTCTTCCACCAAAGCATCGATTTCTGCCTCGGTCAATTCCGGTTCAAAACGACTTTTGTCGGCCATTTTTCTCAGAGCTGCGAAAATGTTTTCAGCTCGCTTTATTGCTGACGCATTCCTTGACCTTATTAGGTACAGCAGGTATATGAACTGATAGCCTGTGTCCGGCGAGCCAATGAAAATGCTGGAAATCTGATCTCCGTACTACTACTACTATTACTACTACTACTACTACTACTACTACTACTACTACTACTACTACTACTACTACTACTACTACTACTACTAATAATAATAATAATAACTTTATCGAAGTTACAAGGTTATTTAGCTGAGGAGACTACAAACTAAGTGAAATCAGAGCAAATCAGATCAAATGGTTTTTTGGTTTTTTGAGGAGTAGCTGAGGGAGAAACCTCTTGGAGTTGAGTAGAGAACTAACAAACCCAAGCACAGGCCACATTGTTGGAAGGCGAGTACTCTCACCACTCCGCCAGCCCTGCTCTCCATAATCTTTGTATCTGCCATTTTGTCTTCTTTTTAACTCCCATTGCATGTCCACTTCACAGTTCTCACCTACATTAAGCCAATTTTAAATCGAAATTAGTTTGCTCCCTATGATGCAAGAGCTCTGCCTTATCCCTCTAGCCGGAACGGGAAGTAAGTCTGCGCTTTTAATTAATTAATTCACACTCTTGTCTATCTAAATTGTTGCCTGTGTATCATAACTAGCCCTCTGTGATGCACTGAGAAAGGAACGTATAAAAATGGAGCTTAAACAATGGAATTTTTTCGGCCCGTTCATATTTCTGTCAGCCTTGCTTAAAACTGCCTAAGATGCTTGTCTAACTGTGAATATCTTTCGAAGTCACACAGTTTAGGCTATGTCTTATCATTATTAATTAATTGATTCACATTTTTATATATCTTAATTTTGCATCTATCTCCTATTCCATCCCCTGCGGCTCACGGAGTAAGAAGTGTCTTAACTTGACTCCAAATCTCATTTTTTCCCTTCATTCATATATTTTCCGGCTTGCTTGCAACTGCTTGCCTTAGTTGCTTGCCTACTACGATTATCTTTTTTAACTGCCATTTTATGTCCATTCCGCAGTTCTGACCTACTTCTGGCCGTTGGTAACCTGCCCCCTTTTGCGTAGCTAACCGGAAATAACAATCCACTATCTAAATTCTGCCTTCATTTCGCATCCAACCTCTGTGGCTCACTGAATAAGAAACCTGTAAGTGTTAGATGTGAATAGACTTTCTCTTCTTACAAGTAAGTCAGCCCCTTTTTGTGTTGGTAAACGGAAATAACAATTCACTATCTAAATTAAGCTTGTATTTGGTGCCCGCTTGCCTGTGGCCATATGGATAGATGCGCAGTTCAGATGTAAACGAGGGGGTATTTGATATGTGTCTCCTGGCCTGGGGGGTGGGCCCACCTGTCTTTCAGGGGTTTTGCTTCTCTCAACCAAAACCTTCACGCAGCTAAAAACTTCTCATTAGGATGCAGGATAATCTGCGAATAATCTGGACCCGAAATAAGAAATAACGCAAAGCGATGATCCAACGGGTTTACTCTCAGTTTGCGTTCTCTACGTCTGATTGCGGAATCAGTGGGTGAGTAAAGCAATAATCCATTTTGAGTGTTAGTCATTCATTAGAACTAAAGTGCCAACCTCAATCTTCCTTCGGATTTAAACTACCTTACATCAATTCACCTTTTGCGTAAGGAAAGTCGGGTTAACTTTGCGTTGAACTACTAACCGAATTCAGATCATTTCTGTAAAAGGACAAAGGTTTCGTTCACGACAATGTGTCATGTTTGATTCATCCTTTGTACATTACTTTTTCCTGTCTTGAAGCTCGTTGGGACGCTTCAAATTTTGTATTCTTTATAAACAACCCAAAGCCCTCATTCTTGTGTTATGAATCTTGCTTTTGATGAGGTTCAAATAGTCGGATGTACTTTTCGTGGAATGAGATAAGCTGAAATGTTTTAAAATTGTGGACGTTTTGTAAGTTTACATGGTGCGATAGCCGTAAATATATTGCATTGGCTTTGAAACACTTAAAATTTTCCTCTTTTCCATTTTTACGTATCCTTTTGTTTATCACAATTTGCAAAATGATGAATACACGGGTTCTTTTGGATTAAAACGTTTCTTTCTTGAAGAAATTCCTCTGGTCAGTGTTGACAGTATGCAAAAATTTTTTTCTTACTTCGATTAATATTGTTGCATAATTTGTTGCCAAAAGTGAGTAGACTTGTTTTTTGGCACCTTACTTTGGACGTTGCGCATAATTAAAGAATCCTTTGTTCCTTGGGACAGGTTGAACCAATGAAAAAGTGTCTTGCTTTTTTGACACATTTGTGCTAAAATGATACGTTTAATCAGGAGCCGCGTACGATGATGTTTTAATCACCACACCCATTCTTGTCTCCTTTTGCAGTTACAAGTCGTTCTGCCATGTGCATACAGTGTAGGGACGAGTTCACTGTGGTCGTCGGAGCGATAATTTGCTGTTTTAAAGCCTGCTGAACTTGTGAAACTACATCATGGGAACCCACAGCAATATGAACAATTCTGCCAGCTTTTATGTTGTAGTAAGCAGAACTGGCTGAAGTGAAGTACTTGGTCCGTCTCTTGTTGCAGTAAACACACTCACGGCAGATTGACTTGACGGTAAGAATTTTCAAATGGTTTATACGTTGAGTGTCAGTTTCGATCTCTGGAAGTTAACTTACGTAATTGTCCTATAGAAAGAACAAGTTCAAACTTCTGATGAATTCATGTTCTTCCTCGTTTGGAGCTGATCATGTTTTGAAATTCTGGAAACCTTTATGTTAACTTAACCTTATTGTAATAAATATTCTTTCTCTTTGGCCATTTCAACTTAACCAAAAACATAAAACAAACAACGGGTACAAACATAATGATAAAGCGCATTTTAAGTTTGACTCGACGTTTCGTATGCTACAACATACATCTTTGTATCATGTTTGTAGCCGCTGTTTGTTTTATGTTTTTGATTAACCTTATTATTTTGGATTTTCACGTTGCCCCTGTTTCTTCCAACTCGAAGTACATGAAGAGTTAAGTTAAGTTTATTGTTTTAATTTGCTTCAGTACAGAGCATAGTATTTAAAATATTTAAATAGCTAAGCCCAAAGGAAACCACTGGGCTTCTAAGAGATAGGCTCCCTCAATTAATTAATTAACTACTTATAGCCTAATGAGTGTAAATAAAATATTTTGCGGCGGCTGCGTGGTGTAATTATGGTGGCCCATAGGTGTTACGGCCGAAACAAAAACTTTACGGCACAAACGAAAACTCGGAAATGACTCTACACATGTGCGGTTACTCAGTAACCCGAAAATGTGAAGAACAGCTTAGTGTTGTTTTAGAGACTTTTAGTACAAAGAAATTATTTTCCTGGCTTCTTCTAAAAAACTATAACAGTCAAATGATTGTAAGCACCTTAAAACGACGAATCAAAAGCTACGGGGTGGAAAAACTCGTTTCGGAGCTTGAAAAGGAGTGCCTGTGGTTTTGCTTTTCCAGGCCACTGTAAAAAATCTTAGACGAAGTCAAAGAGCACTAGAACAATCACCGAATTTATAAGTCTCGGCATGACATCGTGAATGGCAGGCCAGAGTCACTTTACTATCTCTCTGAACTACGGGGGATTTGTGGCGTTAGTGACCACAGTATTGGACAAAAGTAGTTGAGTCATTACTCAAGCTTAGTCCGTTAGACAATAATGAAAGTCCTAAAATACCCCCCCCCCCCTTCCCCACCCAAAGCAATTTTGTTTGTGAGAAGCGCACGTAACCGAGGGGAGCGGAGGGGGGGGGGGGGGGGGGGGCGGTTCGTAAGTAGGAGATTTATGTCATTGAATGAAATTTGTTGAAGGGACAATGTATTAAAGACATACATTTGAACTGCGGGAATGAAACAAGTTAAATTTGTCTTTAATACAATGACTCTAACCCCGCTAACCCCGTGTTATTCAGGAAGAAAGTAAAGTGAATCTGGCCTGCCATTCACGATATTATGCAGAGACTTGCAAATTTGGTGATTGTTCCAGTGCTCTTTGACTTCGTCAAGCGTTTTTTACAGTGGCCCAGAAAAGAAAAGCAACATACACTCCATTTCAAGCTCCGAAATGGCATAGAGTACTTTAAAAAAGTTTATCCATCCCGTAGCTTTTGATTCGTTGTTTCAAGGTGCTGTTTTGTAGGGTCATTTGAATGTTAGTAGAAGCCAGAAAAATAATTTCTTGGTAAGCAAAGCCTCTAAAACAATAATACCGAGCTATCCTCCATATTTTTGTGCTACTTAGTAACCGCGCATGTGTAGAGTCATTTCCGTGAGGTTTCTGTTTGTCCCGTGAAATTTGTTAGTGCCGTGAATCTTTATGGTTGTGCCGTGACACCAATGGGCCACCGTAGTGATTCCTTTACCATTCCTTACTGCCGCTTTGTCATCCGAGCCCAAGATAATTCTCACTGCAGGATGGGTTAAACTGTATTGCTAACAGTATTGAACCAGTCAAAATCCGTCAAAGATCTTAAGGAAGTGACATTCCTAAGTTGTGTTCAGTTGAGTTTTTCTATTTAGCGGCGAAGCCTTTAAAATACGAAACACACACGTGCTACTACAATACATCAGGTTAAACAGATATACCCGCATCTTACAATCTCCATGCAGGTCATCTTGTCTGAAAAGCGCGTTTCACACTTCTACAGTTCTGCAAAGGCAACTAAGACTTTCCATCGTTCCAGTTGGTTTTCACAATTTAGCGAACTGAGTTGAATTGAATGTCATTAGATTTGTCTTCCGAACTGACGACGGTTTTTAAGTGTGATGAATGCTCTTTCAAAGTAAGACCGCGCCATCCAAATAAAGGTTATAGCTCTATTTCAGTTATTTGGCCCGGTTTTTTTCAAGCAGACCTGTGGGTTTTAGTACGTAATAATCGGATATAGAAGTCGCTAATTCATATTTTAGTGATTTTACGTGTCAGACGAAGATAACTACATGTATCAGAGCGTACTTTTCTCACTGGTTCCGCCGCTTTTCCTTTAAAATCTCTATTCCTACCTGAAATAAATTTAAGCCGTGGAAATAGCGTTTTTAATGAAGCTTGCTAAAGAGTGTTTGCATCAGGAAAAAAGGAATATTAGAATCGCTTTCCACTTTGAAATTTACTGGGCACGGCCGTCTTAACTAATTTAATTGTGACGTCAATAACACTTAACACTCTTAGTATTATACAACTTCTAATAACATTAGTAACGCTTGTCACAATTATTCAAGATGGAGGAGCCCGGGAAAATTGAAGTCAAAAATAAGCGATTCTGAAATTCATTTAGATCGGATGCAAACGCTTTCTTCCGAGAAAATTTATTATCAAATTTGATGATACACATAAGTTCCTTTGGTTTAAAGTTACTTCTTGGTTGGGGTTCGTTAAGGTGGAGGTTTCTATACATAAAACTTAAGAACAATTAAGATACTTCGAAACAGCGTTGATAACTTGAAAAATCAGGAAATTTGTTTGCAGAAAAAATTTCTTTATAGTACCATTATTCAGGTGATTATATATTCTTGCTTTCTAACTGGTCGAGGTTTACGGCATAAGGCTCTGATCGCACCTCTCGTGGTGATTATAGGATAAGCGCTAAATGAAATGGGTGCCTCCCGTTTTTTGCCGAGGAAAGGGTAAACGCCTTTAACAAAACTGAATACAATCTCAAAGGGTACAAACGATGGCTCTAGGTTTGGGGAACACTTCACGATGCTGATTGTAAGTTGAGAAATCAAAGCAACTTAAAGTGCCACTAACCTCCATTTTTTTTTTGCCTACATAAACTTTGGTTATTTTTCTGACCACTTGGGTGAGAATTTTTGAACCAGGATTTTTCCTCTTGATTTTGTACATTTTTAAAGTTGGAAAGTTGCGCACTCAGTTTTTTTGCCCATGGACGATAATAAAGGAGAATAAGCTTAGTTTCGATTGTTACGTTATCTCAGTGTTTAATTCGCACGAAAACAGAAATATTTCAAAGAGGTTGAATGAAAGTTTTGAAAATGCCAGATTCGTATGTTGTCTTCGGATTTAGGTCCCACTCGGTAAGAGGGGGAGGGAGGGAGTATCCCATTAATTATCCCGTATCCTGATAATTCCTGTGGTTTGTGTCCCTATAATACCAGTTGCTTCTGAAGATGTCATTTTGCCCCTGAAGGGGAGAGGGGAGGGTTTTTCTTGAACGTGTTTTCTGGAGATACCGATATTTAACAATTATTCCATAGGCGCGCGTTGGATATGAGATGACAGATAGCCAAAGAGGCGCGTAGCGCCGAGTTAGCTATAATCATCTCATATCCAACAAGTGCGAGTGGAATAATTGTTTTATTGAAAACGCCCCCACAATATAGAAAACTAGACTAAAATAAAATAAAAAGGCCCAAAAAATCACGCATATGCTTGCCGTGTTTGTAGATCATGGTATAATGGCTCATAACCCATGATGGCTTAGCCAAACTCTCGAATTGCATTATCAAATGATCCAGTTTTTAATAAAATGTAATAGTACAGTGCAACACGCTTTACCTTGGCCACCCAACAAACTTCCACATTTGACAATTACGTGTAAAATAAATACTCAACAACCCATGCAATGGTGTTCAACTTACAACTGTGCGATCTTTGCAAAGAGGCTTGATGGTCAATCAAATTTACACATCCTGATTGGTGGCCACAGTAAAGCGTGTCGCACTGTAATTGAAGAAGCTGCAAGAAGCCAAACCACAATCTGTAATATTCTTTGTTATTACACAGAAGAGTGGTGGCTTTAGAGGAAGCGATGGTTCCCCAGGAGTTGAAGCTTATTACACTCGTGCCATGGGGCTAGCGTGTCTTCTGCATTTAAATAAAGTATACCATACCATAACATAACCCAGCTCGTGGCTGTCAGAAGTAGTGGCAAAATAAGAGAGTAAAAGGCGCAAAGAGACCAAAGAAGCAAACAACAAGTACGAGTGGTCGTGGACGCTGACGGGAAAGAGGAACCGTCTGTCGAGGGCATCTTCTACACAACACAAACACTCTGGAGAAGATGAAAAAGAAGTGCGCAAAATCCAGGCCTTAATCGTACACAGGAGACTATTTCCTTGTCGAAGATCTCCCGAAATATGAAAGATTTCTTTGCCCCAAACTCAAGCCGAGAAGAAAAAGGCGATGTTCCTCAGAGGGAAAAGAACAGCGAAAACTATCCATGTCCAACAACAATGACAACCTATCCAATCAGAGAAGTACTTCTAGTTTAGACGAAAACGGCAATCTACGTTCACAAACCAGTAATGCCGTGCAAGACAAAGAATAATAAATAAAAGACGCAAACAGCAGTGATCAACTTTGAAATCAAGCGCATTGTTTGAAATCATTTACTGGACGTTTCGTATGCTTCGACATACATCTCAGAAGTGACCGTTAACTACTAATTTAACCTTCTTAAAATGTAACATAACTTACTAATGATTTCAAAACAATTAATTAACAATTAGCTAACGGTCCGCACTTCTGAGGATGTATATGTCGAAGCATATGAAATGTCGAGTAAATAATTTCAAACAATGTGCTTGTTCTGTTTGTCACGCCGTTTGCGTCATATTTTTGATACAGTACTTCTAGTTTAGGTAAATAGGCCAGTCAAGAATGTCGTGAATATTCACGACACCCCTTCCCCACCTCGCAACTTCGTTCCCAGGGCTTCTCCCTCATTTGGGGGCGGGGCTTTCCCTACCGCCCCGCCCCCACCTGAGGGAGAAGCCCTGGGAACGAGGTTGCCCCCCCTAGAAAAATTATTATAATTATTATAATTATTTATATTATTATATTATTATTATTATGATTATAATTATAATTATTATAATTATGATAATTATTATAATTATAAGTACTGTAATTATCATTATGATAATTATTATTTATTATTATTATTATTGTTATTATTATTATTATTATTATTATTATTATTATTAGAAACAGATGAAGAATGTATTAGGTTAGTTTAGGGCACAAAAATAACTTGTATAACGATATTTTAATCCACACCCATTCTTTTCTCCTAATGCAGATACATGGCGTTCTGATATGCATACAGTGTAGGGACGAGTTGTTAACTGTGGTGAGAAAGTGCTGTCGGATGGAGAATTTGCTGAAACTGCTAAATTGGTGAAACATATAGGAACATAATAGGAACCCACAGTTTGCTCGGTTAACTTGTTGGAAGCAGAACTGACGGGAGTGTCTGGTTGTAGTCAACATGTCCATGGCGGGATTGACTCGACGGTAAGAATTTTCAAGTGGTTTATAGGTTGACTTTCGGGTTTGAGCTCTAGAAAGTTAACTTACGTATTTGTCTTGTAAGAAAAACAAGAACAAGAACGTTTTGAAGAATTCACGTTCTTTTTCGTTTGGAGTTGACCCCGTTTTAAAGTTTTGGAGTGCGCTTTCTAGGAACCTTACAGGTTAACTTGATTGCTCTGATTCATCAACGTCATACAAATTCAGTTTCTTTTGGACCTCTTCATCCCGTATAATAACTGGGGATAATTCCATGTTTTTTGAAGGATATACATCTCATCCCCTTATCCGGCTTCACCCCTACCTCCCCGCACCCTTATATGAAAAGGAAAAGGAAAAGAGACCCTATCCGTTAAAGGTTGTCGTGCAAACCGGGCTTAAATTGCTTACAGATAAAGTTCTCTTTTGGTGTCAGCTTCTTTTCGCAATCACCAGTTGCAATTTGCTTTTTCTACGCACATTGCAATCACTACCTCACACGTTACAGGAAGAGTATTAGCATTAAACAAATACAAAAGACTACTATTCTCAATTTGGCAACATTTTTTTTTGCAAAAGCAGCAAGAGTTTTTGTGATTGCAGATCTATATTTTTCTATTCCAATTCAGTTTATCTTAAACTAAATTTACTTTGCAGATTAGAATATATTGTTTTCAAGCGCATTGGGGTATTGAAAATGCGTTGTAATTTGATGAGAAGAAAGAGGGTTGAACAAGCACTTATTGAACACAACGTAAATGATTTCTATTTCCGAAAGTGTACCTATTTTATTGACGAGAGCGAGAGAGAGAGAGAGAGAGAGCTATCGCCTACGAGAAGAATACAATAGGAACAGTAAGGATTTCTTTTTTTTCTCCATTTCATGGAGTTTCTATAAACGACGTTTTGAATTTTCTTGTACCGTCAAGACTGATAACTTTACTTCCTTTGTTGCTTTTTAAGAAAGTTGTTCATGGTTTTAGTGTATTGAATTTTGGTTTTGTTTATCGTTTACTTGCAGTAGAAGGATACTCAGGCTGTTGTTGGTTCAATCAAGGTGCTAGAGATGATTTTGCAAGTAAGCTTTTATTGAAATTTAGAATTAGTTGTTTTCCTTGGCACTACATTGATCTTTCCTTCCAAAGTTGCTAAATCGGCTCACTTGGTACTGTAGTATTGCAGAAAGTGACAGTCAATACTGAATTCATTTAAGAATACTTTGAATGAAATAAAGCTATCCTTTCATTCATTGACAAAACTGTCAAGTGTTAGGATTCCGTTGATCAACTCAGTATTAGTTCCACATTGGCAAAAACGTACACAGGAACGTTGTTTATTTTTAATAAATTGGTTGTGTCAAATAACTTTGTTTTGGGCTTTGCCACTTATTTCTTGCCAGTACATATATATAGTTATATCAGGGTAGAACGTGGGTATGTGATCATGATTTAGGGACAAGGTTCCATAACCCTGGTAATTGAATTTAAAGAGAAGGTTTCCGCGCCATACACTCCAAAGTAGGGAAAGCGAGAAAAAAAGTTCCAAGGGCTGCCGTCATCAAAACAAACGCCTCTCACCCTGTTAAGCCCTCCTTCATTTTTCTTTATAATAAAAGTTTACTCAATCTTGGGGTTCCCGTGAACTCTTTCAATCGTTGGTCAGTTTAGTTTTTGTTTCGGATCGACTACAGTATAAGTTAAACGTTCAGCTTTAACGTTAACAACAGTATAAGATAAACGTTCGGGTTCAACCTGAGACCGGATTTGACCTACGACGCACGTACCTGAGAAAGCTTACCTGGGTCACCTGACCTGAACCAACAAGTTTTGACTATAGTTTTTTAAAGTTATCATATTGGGGAAAACGATATAGAAGATTAAAATCCAGAAATTAAACCCTAAAGTCACATTTTTGACGGCCAAAAAACATGGTATATATCATCAGTAAAAATCACTAACAGTTGTCCTTTCGCCTGCCACAAGCCATTTGTTCAGTTTCCCATCTTTCTCACCTGCGCATTACAACTTAAACATCTATAGTTGCACCATAAGCAATTTCGCGTGTTAGTGCGCTTGCTAGACTATGGTACTGTTACAGCTTTTTGCTCAGTTTGCCAAAGCGTTTATTACAGCATTTTCAGAAGTTTGTCAAAGCGTTGATAACAGCGTTTTCAGCCGTTTACTAAAGCGTTTATTACTGTATTCTTGGTCGTTTGTGAAATCGTTTATTACAGCATTTTGAACTTTTTGTCCATGCGTTTATTACAGTACTTTTAGTGGTTCCTCAAAGCATTTATGCTGGCTTTTTAGTCCATTTTTTAAAGCGCTTATCACAGCACTTTTAATCGTTTCTTAAAGCGTTTATATCATAGCATTTTAGTCCCTTTTTAAACGTTTATCACAGCATTTTTAGTCGTTTGTCAAAGCGTTTGTTACTGCATTTGTAATCGTTTTTCAAAGCGTTTATTACCGCCCCTAGTAGACTATAGTAAGTTACATGTGTGAGACAGGCAAAACTCCTGCAAGTAAACTTAACCCCACTGAAAACAAGATCGAGACGATTTCTACAAGCGCGTTTGGACAAACGATATGATGCATCTGGCTTAGGAAGAAAGAAAACATCTCCCAGACGACAATGAGGAAGAAGACGAACAAGACAAAAACGATATAAAAAAAGCATCGGAGGAGAACACGAAGAGCGAAGCAACGATAACCAAGTTCGCAGCTGTCAGAGAAGTAGTCACAAAGCGGCCAAAGCAGCAAACAACAAGTACAAGAGGTAGTGGACGTGGACGAGGAAGAGGAACCGTCTGTCAGGGACATGATCTACAAAACACCAACACTCTAGCTGGAGGAGATGAAAGAGAAGTGCGTCAAATCCAGGCGTTAATGGTAAACAGGACACTATTTTCCGGTGGAAGATCTCCCAAGATATGAAAGATTTCTTTGCCGCACACTTAACCGAGAAGAAAAAGACAAAACACCTCTCGGAGCAAAAGAACAGCGAAAACTATCCTTGTTCGACAACAACAACAACAGCAACCCATGCCATATATTTATTCTGAGAGGAGTACTTCTAGTTTAGACATGCAAACACGGCAATGTACGTTCACAAACCAATAACGCCGTGCAAGATAGAGAATAATAAAAACATAGGACGCAAACAGCGGTAACAAACATGAAAATGAATGTAGTGTTGTTAGTCTTTGCTTCTTCAGTAGATTCAAGTAGTTTTATCCATACATGTACGCTTGTTATCGCTTGTTTAATATACACATATTTACTTGATTGTTACATTTTTATATAATATATTTGTAAAGACTCGACCTCCAAAGAAACCAGCTTATTGTTGTTGGGGCTAGCGTCTCATCTGGATTAAATGAAGCATACCATACCATACCATACCATACCATACCATAATCCAGCTCGTGGTTGTCAGAAGTAATGGCAAAAAAGAGAGTAAAAGGCGCAAAGAGACCAAAGAAGCAAACAACAAGTACGCGTGGTCGTGGACGCTGACGGGAAAGAGGAACCGTCTGTCGAGGGCATTTTCTACACAACACAAACACTCTGGAGAAGATGAAAAAGAAGTGCGCAAAATCCAGGCCTTAATCGTACACAGGAGACTATTTCCTTGTCGAAGATCTCCCGAAATATGAAAGATTTCTTTGCCCCAAACTCAAGCCGAGAAGAAAAAGGCGATGTTCCTCAGAGGGAAAAGAACAGCGAAAACTATCCATGTCCAACAACAATGACAACAACAACCTATCCAATCAGAGAAGTACTTCTAGTTTAGACGAAAACGGCAATCGACGTTCACAAACCAATAATGCCGTGCAGGACAAAGAATAATAAAAAAAGACGCAAACAGCAGTCACCAACTCTAAAAACAAGCGCATTATTTGAAATAATTTACTGGACGTTTCGTATGCTTCGACATACATCTCAGAAGTGACCGTTAACTACTAATTTAAACTTCTTAAAATGTAACATAACTTACTAATGATTTCAAAACAATTAATTAACAATTAGCTAACGGTCCGCACTTCTGAGGATGTATATGTCGAAGCATATGAAATGTCGAGTAAATAATTTCAAACAATGTGCTTGTTCTGTTTGTCACGCCGTTTGCGTCATATTTTTGATACAGTACTTCTAGTTTAGGTAAATAGGCCAGTCAAGAATGTCGTGAATATTCACGACACCCCTTCCCCACCTCGCAACTTCGTTCCCAGGGCTTCTCCCTCATTTGGGGGCGGGGCTTTCCCTACCGCCCCGCCCCCACCTGAGGGAGAAGCCCTGGGAACGAGGTTGCCCCCCCTAGAAAAATTATTATAATTATTATAATTATTTATATTATTATATTATTATGATTATGATTATAATTATAATTATTATAATTATGATAATTATTATAATTATAAGTATTGTAATTATCATTATGATAATTATTATTTATTATTATTATTATTGTTATTATTATTATTATTATTATTATTATTATTATTATTATTAGAAACAGATGAAGAATGTATTAGGTTAGTTTAGGGCACAAAAATAACTTGTATAACGATATTTTAATCCACACCCATTCTTTTCTCCTATTGCAGATACATGGCGTTCTGATATGCATACAGTGTAGGGACGAGTTGTTAACTGTGGTGAGAAAGTGCTGTCGGATGGAGAATTTGCTGAAACTGCTAAATTGGTGAAACATATAGGAACATAATAGGAACCCACAGTTTGCCCGGTTAACTTGTTGGAAGCAGAACTGACGGGAGTGTCTGGTTGTAGTCAACATTTCCATGGCGGGATTGACTCGACGGTAAGAATTTTCAAGTGGTTTATAGGTTGACTTTCGGGTTTGAGCTCTAGAAAGTTAACTTACGTATTTGTCTTGTAAGAAAAACAAGAACAAGAACGTTTTGAAGAATTCACGTTCTTTTTCGTTTGGAGTTGACCCCGTTTTAAAGTTTTGGAGTGCGCTTTCTAGGAACCTTACAGGTTAACTTGATTGCTCTGATTCATCAACGTCATACAAATTCAGTTTCTTTTGGACCTCTTCATCCCGTATAATAACTGGGGATAATTCCATGTTTTTTGAAGGATATACATCTCATCCCCTTATCCGGCTTCACCCCTACCTCCCCGCACCCTTATATGAAAAGGAAAAGGAAAAGAGACCCTATCCGTTAAAGGTTGTCGTGCAAACCGGGCTTAAATTGCTTACAGATAAAGTTCTCTTTTGGTGTCAGCTTCTTTTCGCAATCACCAGTTGCAATTTGCTTTTTCTACGCACATTGCAATCACTACCTCACACGTTACAGGAAGAGTATTAGCATTAAACAAATACAAAAGACTACTATTCTCAATTTGGCAACATTTTTTTTTGCAAAAGCAGCAAGAGTTTTTGTGATTGCAGATCTATATTTTTCTATTCCAATTCAGTTTATCTTAAACTAAATTTACTTTGCAGATTAGAATATATTGTTTTCAAGCGCATTGGGGTATTGAAAATGCGTTGTAATTTGATGAGAAGAAAGAGGGTTGAACAAGCACTTATTGAACACAACGTAAATGATTTCTATTTCCGAAAGTGTACCTATTTTATTGACGAGAGCGAGAGAGAGAGAGAGAGAGAGCTATCGCCTACGAGAAGAATACAATAGGAACAGTAAGGATTTCTTTTTTTTCTCCATTTCATGGAGTTTCTATAAACGACGTTTTGAATTTTCTTGTACCGTCAAGACTGATAACTTTACTTCCTTTGTTGCTTTTTAAGAAAGTTGTTCATGGTTTTAGTGTATTGAATTTTGGTTTTGTTTATCGTTTACTTGCAGTAGAAGGATACTCAGGCTGTTGTTGGTTCAATCAAGGTGCTAGAGATGATTTTGCAAGTAAGCTTTTATTGAAATTTAGAATTAGTTGTTTTCCTTGGCACTACATTGATCTTTCCTTCCAAAGTTGCTAAATCGGCTCACTTGGTACTGTAGTATTGCAGAAAGTGACAGTCAATACTGAATTCATTTAAGAATACTTTGAATGAAATAAAGCTATCCTTTCATTCATTGACAAAACTGTCAAGTGTTAGGATTCCGTTGATCAACTCAGTATTAGTTCCACATTGGCAAAAACGTACACAGGAACGTTGTTTATTTTTAATAAATTGGTTGTGTCAAATAACTTTGTTTTGGGCTTTGCCACTTATTTCTTGCCAGTACATATATATAGTTATATCAGGGTAGAACGTGGGTATGTGATCATGATTTAGGGACAAGGTTCCATAACCCTGGTAATTGAATTTAAAGAGAAGGTTTCCGCGCCATACACTCCAAAGTAGGGAAAGCGAGAAAAAAAGTTCCAAGGGCTGCCGTCATCAAAACAAACGCCTCTCACCCTGTTAAGCCCTCCTTCATTTTTCTTTATAATAAAAGTTTACTCAATCTTGGGGTTCCCGTGAACTCTTTCAATCGTTGGTCAGTTTAGTTTTTGTTTCGGATCGACTACAGTATAAGTTAAACGTTCAGCTTTAACGTTAACAACAGTATAAGATAAACGTTCGGGTTCAACCTGAGACCGGATTTGACCTACGACGCACGTACCTGAGAAAGCTTACCTGGGTCACCTGACCTGAACCAACAAGTTTTGACTATAGTTTTTTAAAGTTATCATATTGGGGAAAACGATATAGAAGATTAAAATCCAGAAATTAAACCCTAAAGTCACATTTTTGACGGCCAAAAAACATGGTATATATCATCAGTAAAAATCACTAACAGTTGTCCTTTCGCCTGCCACAAGCCATTTGTTCAGTTTCCCATCTTTCTCACCTGCGCATTACAACTTAAACATCTATAGTTGCACCATAAGCAATTTCGCGTGTTAGTGCGCTTGCTAGACTATGGTACTGTTACAGCTTTTTGCTCAGTTTGCCAAAGCGTTTATTACAGCATTTTCAGAAGTTTGTCAAAGCGTTGATAACAGCGTTTTCAGCCGTTTACTAAAGCGTTTATTACTGTATTCTTGGTCGTTTGTGAAATCGTTTATTACAGCATTTTGAACTTTTTGTCCATGCGTTTATTACAGTACTTTTAGTGGTTCCTCAAAGCATTTATGCTGGCTTTTTAGTCCATTTTTTAAAGCGCTTATCACAGCACTTTTAATCGTTTCTTAAAGCGTTTATATCCTAGCATTTTAGTCCCTTTTTAAACGTTTATCACAGCATTTTTAGTCGTTTGTCAAAGCGTTTGTTACTGCATTTGTAATCGTTTTTCAAAGCGTTTATTACCGCCCCTAGTAGACTATAGTAAGTTACATGTGTGAGACAGGCAAAACTCCTGCAAGTAAACTTAACCCCACTGAAAACAAGATCGAGACGATTTCTACAAGCGCGTTTGGACAAACGATATGATGCATCTGGCTTAGGAAGAAAGAAAACATCTCCCAGACGACAATGAGGAAGAAGACGAACAAGACAAAAACGATATAAAAAAAGCATCGGAGGAGAACACGAAGAGCGAAGCAACGATAACCAAGTTCGCAGCTGTCAGAGAAGTAGTCACAAAGCGGCCAAAGCAGCAAACAACAAGTACAAGAGGTAGTGGACGTGGACGAGGAAGAGGAACCGTCTGTCAGGGACATGATCTACAAAACACCAACACTCTAGCTGGAGGAGATGAAAGAGAAGTGCGTCAAATCCAGGCGTTAATGGTAAACAGGACACTATTTTCCGGTGGAAGATCTCCCAAGATATGAAAGATTTCTTTGCCGCACACTTAACCGAGAAGAAAAAGACAAAACACCTCTCGGAGCAAAAGAACAGCGAAAACTATCCTTGTTCGACAACAACAACAACAGCAACCCATGCCATATATTTATTCTGAGAGGAGTACTTCTAGTTTAGACATGCAAACACGGCAATGTACGTTCACAAACCAATAACGCCGTGCAAGATAGAGAATAATAAAAACATAGGACGCAAACAGCGGTAACAAACATGAAAATGAATGTAGTGTTGTTAGTCTTTGCTTCTTCAGTAGATTCAAGTAGTTTTATCCATACATGTACGCTTGTTATCGCTTGTTTAATATACACATATTTACTTGATTGTTACATTTTTATATAATATATTTGTAAAGACTCGACCTCCAAAGAAACCAGCTTATTGTTGTTGGGGCTAGCGTCTCATCTGGATTAAATGAAGCATACCATACCATACCATACCATACCATACCATAATCCAGCTCGTGGTTGTCAGAAGTAATGGCAAAAAAGAGAGTAAAAGGCGCAAAGAGACCAAAGAAGCAAACAACAAGTACGCGTGGTCGTGGACGCTGACGGGAAAGAGGAACCGTCTGTCGAGGGCATTTTCTACACAACACAAACACTCTGGAGAAGATGAAAAAGAAGTGCGCAAAATCCAGGCCTTAATCGTACACAGGAGACTATTTCCTTGTCGAAGATCTCCCGAAATATGAAAGATTTCTTTGCCCCAAACTCAAGCCGAGAAGAAAAAGGCGATGTTCCTCAGAGGGAAAAGAACAGCGAAAACTATCCATGTCCAACAACAATGACAACAACAACCTATCCAATCAGAGAAGTACTTCTAGTTTAGACGAAAACGGCAATCGACGTTCACAAACCAATAATGCCGTGCAGGACAAAGAATAATAAAAAAAGACGCAAACAGCAGTCACCAACTCTAAAAACAAGCGCATTATTTGAAATAATTTACTGGACGTTTCGTATGCTTCGACATACATCTCAGAAGTGACCGTTAACTACTAATTTAAACTTCTTAAAATGTAACATAACTTACTAATGATTTCAAAACAATTAATTAACAATTAGCTAACGGTCCGCACTTCTGAGGATGTATATGTCGAAGCATATGAAATGTCGAGTAAATAATTTCAAACAATGTGCTTGTTCTGTTTGTCACGCCGTTTGCGTCATATTTTTGATACAGTACTTCTAGTTTAGGTAAATAGGCCAGTCAAGAATGTCGTGAATATTCACGACACCCCTTCCCCACCTCGCAACTTCGTTCCCAGGGCTTCTCCCTCATTTGGGGGCGGGGCTTTCCCTACCGCCCCGCCCCCACCTGAGGGAGAAGCCCTGGGAACGAGGTTGCCCCCCCTAGAAAAATTATTATAATTATTATAATTATTTATATTATTATATTATTATGATTATGATTATAATTATAATTATTATAATTATGATAATTATTATAATTATAAGTATTGTAATTATCATTATGATAATTATTATTTATTATTATTATTATTGTTATTATTATTATTATTATTATTATTATTATTATTAGAAACAGATGAAGAATGTATTAGGTTAGTTTAGGGCACAAAAATAACTTGTATAACGATATTTTAATCCACACCCATTCTTTTCTCCTATTGCAGATACATGGCGTTCTGATATGCATACAGTGTAGGGACGAGTTGTTAACTGTGGTGAGAAAGTGCTGTCGGATGGAGAATTTGCTGAAACTGCTAAATTGGTGAAACATATAGGAACATAATAGGAACCCACAGTTTGCCCGGTTAACTTGTTGGAAGCAGAACTGACGGGAGTGTCTGGTTGTAGTCAACATGTCCATGGCGGGATTGACTCGACGGTAAGAATTTTCAAGTGGTTTATAGGTTGACTTTCGGGTTTGAGCTCTAGAAAGTTAACTTACGTATTTGTCTTGTAAGAAAAACAAGAACAAGAACGTTTTGAAGAATTCACGTTCTTTTTCGTTTGGAGTTGACCCCGTTTTAAAGTTTTGGAGTGCGCTTTCTAGGAACCTTACAGGTTAACTTGATTGCTCTGATTCATCAACGTCATACAAATTCAGTTTCTTTTGGACCTCTTCATCCCGTATAATAACTGGGGATAATTCCATGTTTTTTGAAGGATATACATCTCATCCCCTTATCCGGCTTCACCCCTACCTCCCCGCACCCTTATATGAAAAGGAAAAGGAAAAGAGACCCTATCCGTTAAAGGTTGTCGTGCAAACCGGGCTTAAATTGCTTACAGATAAAGTTCTCTTTTGGTGTCAGCTTCTTTTCGCAATCACCAGTTGCAATTTGCTTTTTCTACGCACATTGCAATCACTACCTCACACGTTACAGGAAGAGTATTAGCATTAAACAAATACAAAAGACTACTATTCTCAATTTGGCAACATTTTTTTTTGCAAAAGCAGCAAGAGTTTTTGTGATTGCAGATCTATATTTTTCTATTCCAATTCAGTTTATCTTAAACTAAATTTACTTTGCAGATTAGAATATATTGTTTTCAAGCGCATTGGGGTATTGAAAATGCGTTGTAATTTGATGAGAAGAAAGAGGGTTGAACAAGCACTTATTGAACACAACGTAAATGATTTCTATTTCCGAAAGTGTACCTATTTTATTGACGAGAGCGAGAGAGAGAGAGAGAGAGAGCTATCGCCTACGAGAAGAATACAATAGGAACAGTAAGGATTTTTTTTTTTCTCCATTTCATGGAGTTTCTATAAACGACGTTTTGAATTTTCTTGTACCGTCAAGACTGATAACTTTACTTCCTTTGTTGCTTTTTAAGAAAGTTGTTCATGGTTTTAGTGTATTGAATTTTGGTTTTGTTTATCGTTTACTTGCAGTAGAAGGATACTCAGGCTGTTGTTGGTTCAATCAAGGTGCTAGAGATGATTTTGCAAGTAAGCTTTTATTGAAATTTAGAATTAGTTGTTTTCCTTGGCACTACATTGATCTTTCCTTCCAAAGTTGCTAAATCGGCTCACTTGGTACTGTAGTATTGCAGAAAGTGACAGTCAATACTGAATTCATTTAAGAATACTTTGAATGAAATAAAGCTATCCTTTCATTCATTGACAAAACTGTCAAGTGTTAGGATTCCGTTGATCAACTCAGTATTAGTTCCACATTGGCAAAAACGTACACAGGAACGTTGTTTATTTTTAATAAATTGGTTGTGTCAAATAACTTTGTTTTGGGCTTTGCCACTTATTTCTTGCCAGTACATATATATAGTTATATCAGGGTAGAACGTGGGTATGTGATCATGATTTAGGGACAAGGTTCCATAACCCTGGTAATTGAATTTAAAGAGAAGGTTTCCGCGCCATACACTCCAAAGTAGGGAAAGCGAGAAAAAAAGTTCCAAGGGCTGCCGTCATCAAAACAAACGCCTCTCACCCTGTTAAGCCCTCCTTCATTTTTCTTTATAATAAAAGTTTACTCAATCTTGGGGTTCCCGTGAACTCTTTCAATCGTTGGTCAGTTTAGTTTTTGTTTCGGATCGACTACAGTATAAGTTAAACGTTCAGCTTTAACGTTAACAACAGTATAAGATAAACGTTCGGGTTCAACCTGAGACCGGATTTGACCTACGACGCACGTACCTGAGAAAGCTTACCTGGGTCACCTGACCTGAACCAACAAGTTTTGACTATAGTTTTTTAAAGTTATCATATTGGGGAAAACGATATAGAAGATTAAAATCCAGAAATTAAACCCTAAAGTCACATTTTTGACGGCCAAAAAACATGGTATATATCATCAGTAAAAATCACTAACAGTTGTCCTTTCGCCTGCCACAAGCCATTTGTTCAGTTTCCCATCTTTCTCACCTGCGCATTACAACTTAAACATCTATAGTTGCACCATAAGCAATTTCGCGTGTTAGTGCGCTTGCTAGACTATGGTACTGTTACAGCTTTTTGCTCAGTTTGCCAAAGCGTTTATTACAGCATTTTCAGAAGTTTGTCAAAGCGTTGATAACAGCGTTTTCAGCCGTTTACTAAAGCGTTTATTACTGTATTCTTGGTCGTTTGTGAAATCGTTTATTACAGCATTTTGAACTTTTTGTCCATGCGTTTATTACAGTACTTTTAGTGGTTCCTCAAAGCATTTATGCTGGCTTTTTAGTCCATTTTTTAAAGCGCTTATCACAGCACTTTTAATCGTTTCTTAAAGCGTTTATATCCTAGCATTTTAGTCCCTTTTTAAACGTTTATCACAGCATTTTTAGTCGTTTGTCAAAGCGTTTGTTACTGCATTTGTAATCGTTTTTCAAAGCGTTTATTACCGCCCCTAGTAGACTATAGTAAGTTACATGTGTGAGACAGGCAAAACTCCTGCAAGTAAACTTAACCCCACTGAAAACAAGATCGAGACGATTTCTACAAGCGCGTTTGGACAAACGATATGATGCATCTGGCTTAGGAAGAAAGAAAACATCTCCCAGACGACAATGAGGAAGAAGACGAACAAGACAAAAACGATATAAAAAAAGCATCGGAGGAGAACACGAAGAGCGAAGCAACGATAACCAAGTTCGCAGCTGTCAGAGAAGTAGTCACAAAGCGGCCAAAGCAGCAAACAACAAGTACAAGAGGTAGTGGACGTGGACGAGGAAGAGGAACCGTCTGTCAGGGACATGATCTACAAAACACCAACACTCGAGCTGGAGGAGATGAAAGAGAAGTGCGTCAAATCCAGGCGTTAATGGTAAACAGGACACTATTTTCCGGTGGAAGATCTCCCAAGATATGAAAGATTTCTTTGCCGCACACTTAGCCGAGAAGAAAAAGACAAAACACCTCTCGGAGCAAAAGAACAGCGAAAACTATCCTTGTTCGACAACAACAACAACAGCAACCCATGCCATATATTTATTCTGAGAGGAGTACTTCTAGTTTAGACATGCAAACACGGCAATGTACGTTCACAAACCAATAACGCCGTGCAAGATAGAGAATAATAAAAACATAGGACGCAAACAGCGGTAACAAACATGAAAATGAATGTAGTGTTGTTAGTCTTTGCTTCTTCAGTAGATTCAAGTAGTTTTATCCATACATGTACGCTTGTTATCGCTTGTTTAATATACACATATTTACTTGATTGTTACATTTTTATATAATATATTTGTAAAGACTCGACCTCCAAAGAAACCAGCTTATTGTTGTTGGGGCTAGCGTCTCATCTGGATTAAATGAAGCATACCATACCATACCATACCATAATCCAGCTCGTGGTTGTCAGAAGTAATGGCAAAAAAGAGAGTAAAAGGCGCAAAGAGACCAAAGAAGCAAACAACAAGTACGCGTGGTCGTGGACGCTGACGGGAAAGAGGAACCGTCTGTCGAGGGCATTTTCTACACAACACAAACACTCTGGAGAAGATGAAAAAGAAGTGCGCAAAATCCAGGCCTTAATCGTACACAGGAGACTATTTCCTTGTCGAAGATCTCCCGAAATATGAAAGATTTCTTTGCCCCAAACTCAAGCCGAGAAGAAAAAGGCGATGTTCCTCAGAGGGAAAAGAACAGCGAAAACTATCCATGTCCAACAACAATGACAACAACAACCTATCCAATCAGAGAAGTACTTCTAGTTTAGACGAAAACGGCAATCGACGTTCACAAACCAATAATGCCGTGCAGGACAAAGAATAATAAGAAAAGACGCAAACAGCAGTCACCAACTCTAAAAACAAGCGCATTATTTAAAATAATTTACTGGACGTTTCGTATGCTTCGACATACATCTCAGAAGTGACCGTTAACTACTAATTTAAACTTCTTAAAATGTAACATAACTTACTAATGATTTCAAAACAATTAATTAACAATTAGCTAACGGTCCGCACTTCTGAGGATGTATATGTCGAAGCATATGAAATGTCGAGTAAATAATTTCAAACAATGTGCTTGTTCTGTTTGTCACGCCGTTTGCGTCATATTTTTGATACAGTACTTCTAGTTTAGGTAAATAGGCCAGTCAAGAATGTCGTGAATATTCACGACACCCCTTCCCCACCTCGCAACTTCGTTCCCAGGGCTTCTCCCTCATTTGGGGGCGGGGCTTTCCCTACCGCCCCGCCCCCACCTGAGGGAGAAGCCCTGGGAACGAGGTTGCCCCCCCTAGAAAAATTATTATAATTATTATAATTATTTATATTATTATTATTATTATTATGATTATAATTATAATTATTATAATTATGATAATTATTATAATTATAAGTATTGTAATTATCATTATGATAATTATTATTTATTATTATTATTATTGTTATTATTGTTATTATTATTATTATTATTATTATTATTATTATTATTAGAAACAGATGAAGAATGTATTAGGTTAGTTTAGGGCACAAAAATAACTTGTATAACGATATTTTAATCCACACCCATTCTTTTCTCCTATTGCAGATACATGGCGTTCTGATATGCATACAGTGTAGGGACGAGTTGTTAACTGTGGTGAGAAAGTGCTGTCGGATGGAGAATTTGCTGAAACTGCTAAATTGGTGAAACATATAGGAACATAATAGGAACCCACAGTTTGCCCGGTTAACTTGTTGGAAGCAGAACTGACGGGAGTGTCTGGTTGTAGTCAACATGTCCATGGCGGGATTGACTCGACGGTAAGAATTTTCAAGTGGTTTATAGGTTGACTTTCGGGTTTGAGCTCTAGAAAGTTAACTTACGTATTTGTCTTGTAAGAAAAACAAGAACAAGAACGTTTTGAAGAATTCACGTTCTTTTTCGTTTGGAGTTGACCCCGTTTTAAAGTTTTGGAGTGCGCTTTCTAGGAACCTTACAGGTTAACTTGATTGCTCTGATTCATCAACGTCATACAAATTCAGTTTCTTTTGGACCTCTTCATCCCGTATAATAACTGGGGATAATTCCATGTTTTTTGAAGGATATACATCTCATCCCCTTATCCGGCTTCACCCCTACCTCCCCGCACCCTTATATGAAAAGGAAAAGGAAAAGAGACCCTATCCGTTAAAGGTTGTCGTGCAAACCGGGCTTAAATTGCTTACAGATAAAGTTCTCTTTTGGTGTCAGCTTCTTTTCGCAATCACCAGTTGCAATTTGCTTTTTCTACGCACATTGCAATCACTACCTCACACGTTACAGGAAGAGTATTAGCATTAAACAAATACAAAAGACTACTATTCTCAATTTGGCAACATTTTTTTTTGCAAAAGCAGCAAGAGTTTTTGTGATTGCAGATCTATATTTTTCTATTCCAATTCAGTTTATCTTAAACTAAATTTACTTTGCAGATTAGAATATATTGTTTTCAAGCGCATTGGGGTATTGAAAATGCGTTGTAATTTGATGAGAAGAAAGAGGGTTGAACAAGCACTTATTGAACACAACGTAAATGATTTCTATTTCCGAAAGTGTACCTATTTTATTGACGAGAGCGAGAGAGAGAGAGAGAGAGAGCTATCGCCTACGAGAAGAATACAATAGGAACAGTAAGGATTTCTTTTTTTTCTCCATTTCATGGAGTTTCTATAAACGACGTTTTGAATTTTCTTGTACCGTCAAGACTGATAACTTTACTTCCTTTGTTGCTTTTTAAGAAAGTTGTTCATGGTTTTAGTGTATTGAATTTTGGTTTTGTTTATCGTTTACTTGCAGTAGAAGGATACTCAGGCTGTTGTTGGTTCAATCAAGGTGCTAGAGATGATTTTGCAAGTAAGCTTTTATTGAAATTTAGAATTAGTTGTTTTCCTTGGCACTACATTGATCTTTCCTTCCAAAGTTGCTAAATCGGCTCACTTGGTACTGTAGTATTGCAGAAAGTGACAGTCAATACTGAATTCATTTAAGAATACTTTGAATGAAATAAAGCTATCCTTTCATTCATTGACAAAACTGTCAAGTGTTAGGATTCCGTTGATCAACTCAGTATTAGTTCCACATTGGCAAAAACGTACACAGGAACGTTGTTTATTTTTAATAAATTGGTTGTGTCAAATAACTTTGTTTTGGGCTTTGCCACTTATTTCTTGCCAGTACATATATATAGTTACATCAGGGTAGAACGTGGGTATGTGATCATGATTTAGGGACAAGGTTCCATAACCCTGGTAATTGAATTTAAAGAGAAGGTTTCCGCGCCATACACTCCAAAGTAGGGAAAGCGAGAAAAAAAGTTCCAAGGGCTGCCGTCATCAAAACAAACGCCTTTCACCCTGTTAAGCCCTCCTTCATTTTTCTTTATAATAAAAGTTTACTCAATCTTGGGGTTCCCGTGAACTCTTTCAATCGTTGGTCAGTTTAGTTTTTGTTTCGGATCGACTACAGTATAAGTTAAACGTTCAGCTTTAACGTTAACAACAGTATAAGATAAACGTTCGGGTTCAACCTGAGACCGGATTTGACCTACGACGCACGTACCTGAGAAAGCTTACCTGGGTCACCTGACCTGAACCAACAAGTTTTGACTATAGTTTTTTAAAGTTATCATATTGGGGAAAACGATATAGAAGATTAAAATCCAGAAATTAAACCCTAAAGTCACATTTTTGACGGCCAAAAAACATGGTATATATCATCAGTAAAAATCACTAACAGTTGTCCTTTCGCCTGCCACAAGCCATTTGTTCAGTTTCCCATCTTTCTCACCTGCGCATTACAACTTAAACATCTATAGTTGCACCATAAGCAATTTCGCGTGTTAGTGCGCTTGCTAGACTATGGTACTGTTACAGCTTTTTGCTCAGTTTGCCAAAGCGTTTATTACAGCATTTTCAGAAGTTTATCAAAGAGTCGATAACAGCGTTTTCAGCCGTTTACTAAAGCGTTTATTACTGTATTCTTGGTCGTTTGTGAAATCGTTTATTACAGCATTTTGAACTTTTTGTCCATGCGTTTATTACAGTATTTTTAGTGGTTCCTCAAAGCATTTATGCTGGCTTTTTAGTCCCTTTTTAAAGCGCTTATCACAGTACTTTTAATCGTTTCTCAAAGCGTTTATATCCTAGCATTTTTAGTCCCTTTTTAAACGTTTATCACAGCATTTTTAGTCGTTTGTCAAAGCGTTTGTTACTGCATTTGTAATCGTTTGTCAAAGCGTTTATTACCGCCCCTAGTAGACTATAGTAAGTTACATATTTGAGACAGGCAAAACTCCTGCAAGTAAACTTTACCCCACTGAAAACAAGATCGAGACGATTTCTACAAGCGCATTTGGACAAACGATATGATGCATCTGGCTTAGGAAGAAAGAAAACATCTCCCAGACGACAATGAGGAAGAAGACGAACAAGACAAAAACGATATAAAAAAAGCATCTGAGGAGAACACGAAGAGCGAGGCAACGATAACCAAGTTCGCAGCTGTCAGAGAAGTAGTCACAAAGCGGCCAAAGCAGCAAACAACAAGTACAAGAGGTAGTGGACGTGGACGAGGAAGAGGAACCGTCTGTCAGGGACATGATCTACAAAACACCAACACTCGAGCTGGAGAAGATGAAAGAGAAGTGCGTCAAATCCAGGCGTTAATGGTAGACAGGACACTATTTCCCTGTGGAAGATCTCCCAAGATATGAAAGATTTCTTTGCCGCACACTTAGCCGAGAAGAAAAAGACAAAACACCTCTCGGAGCGAAAGAACAGCGAAAACTATCCTTGTTCGACAACAACAACAACAACAGCAACCCATATATTTATTCTGAGAGGAGTACTTCTAGTTTAGACAAACACGGCAATGTATGTTCACAAACCAATAATGCCGTGCTAGATAAAGAGTAATAAAAACATAGGACGCAAACAGCGGTAACAAACATGAAAATGAATGTAGTGTTGTTAGTCTTTGCTTCTTCAGTAGATTCAAGTACTTTTATCCATACATGTACGCTTGTTATCGCCTTTTTTAATATACACATATTTACTTGATTGTTACATTTTTATATAATATATTTGTAAAGACTCGACCTCCAAAGAAACCAGCTTATTGTTGTTGGGGCTAGCGTCTCATCTGGATTAAATGAAGCATACCATACCATACCATACCATAATCCAGCTCGTGGTTGTCAGAAGTAATGGCAAAAAAGAGAGTAAAAGGCGCAAAGAGAGCAAAGAAGCAAACAACAAATACGAGAGGTCGTGGACGCTGACGGGAAAGAGGAACCGTCTATCGAGGGCATTTTCTACACAACACAAACACTCTGGAGAAGATGAAAAAGAAGTGCGCAAAATCCAGGCCTCAATCGTACACAGGAGACTATATCCTTGTCGAAGATCTCCCGAAATATGAAAGATTTCTTTGCCCCAAACTCAAGCCGAGAAGAAAAAGGCGATGTTCCTCAGAGGGAAAAGAACAGCGAAAACTATCCATGTCCAACAATTACGACAACAACAACCTATCCAATCAGAGAAGTATTTCTAGTTTAGACGAAAACGGCAATCGACGTTCACAAACCAATAATGCCGTGCAGGACAAAGAATAATAAAAAAAGACGCAAACAGCAGTGACCAACTCTAAAAACAAGCGCATTATTTGAAATAATTTACTGGACGTTTCGTATGCTTCGACATACATCTCAGAAGTGACCGTTAACTACTAATTTAAACTTCTTAAAATGTAACATAACTTACTAATGATTTCAAAACAATTAGTTAACAATTAGCTAACGGTCCGCACTTCTGAGGATGTATGTCGAAGCATATGAAATGTCGAGTAAATAATTTCAAACAATGTGCTTGTTCTGTTTGTCACGCCGTTTGCGTCATATTTTTGATACAGTACTTCTAGTTTAGGTAAATAGGCCAGTCAAGAATGTCGTGAATATTCACGACACCCCTTCCCCACCTCGCAACTTCGTTCCCAGGGCTTCTCCCTCATTTGGGGGCGGGGCTTTCCCTACCGCCCCGCCCCCACCTGAGGGAGAAGCCCTGGGAACGAGGTTGCCCCCCCTAGAAAAATTATTATAATTATTATAATTATTTATATTATTATATTATTATGATTATGATTATAGTTATAATTATTATAATTATGATAATTATTATAATTATAAGTATTGTAATTATCATTATGATAATTATTATTTATTATTATTATTATTGTTATTATTATTATTATTATTATTATTATTATTATTATTATTATTAGAAACAGATGAAGAATGTATTAGGTTAGTTTAGGGCACAAAAATAACTTGTATAACGATATTTTAATCCACACCCATTCTTTTCTCCTATTGCAGATACATCGCGTTCTGATATGCATACAGTGTAGGGACGAGTTGTTAACTGTGGTGAGAAATTGCTGTCGGATGGAGAATTTGCTGAAACTGCTAAATTGGTGAAACATATAGGAACATAATAGGAACCCACAGTTTGCCCGGTTAACTTGTTGGAAGCAGAACTGACGGGAGTGTCTGGTTGTAGTCAACATGTCCATGGCGGGATTGACTCGACGGTAAGAATTTTCAAGTGGTTTATAGGTTGACTTTCGGGTTTGAGCTCTAGAAAGTTAACTTACGTATTTGTCTTGTAAGAAAAACAAGAACAAGAACGTTTTGAAGAATTCACGTTCTTTTTCGTTTGGAGTTGACCCCGTTTTAAAGTTTTGGAGTGCGCTTTCTAGGAACCTTACAGGTTAACTTGATTGCTCTGATTCATCAACGTCATACAAATTCAGTTTCTTTTGGACCTCTTCATCCCGTATAATAACTGGGGATAATTCCATGTTTTTTGAAGGATATACATCTCATCCCCTTATCCGGCTTCACCCCTACCTCCCCGCACCCTTATATGAAAAGGAAAAGGAAAAGAGACCCTATCCGTTAAAGGTTGTCGTGCAAACCGGGCTTAAATTGCTTACAGATAAAGTTCTCTTTTGGTGTCATCTTCTTTTCGCAATCACCAGTTGCAATTTGCTTTTCTACGCACATTGCAATCACTACCTCACACGTTACAGGAAGAGTATTAGCATTAAACAAATACAAAAGACTACTATTCTCAATTTGGCAACATTTTTTTTTGCAAAAGCAGCAAGAGTTTTTGTGATTGCAGATCTATATTTTTCTATTCCAATTCAGTTTATCTTAAACTAAATTTACTTTGCAGATT
Organism: Montipora foliosa; assembly: GCF_036669935.1. Lineage (NCBI taxonomy): Eukaryota > Metazoa > Cnidaria > Anthozoa > Scleractinia > Acroporidae > Montipora > Montipora foliosa. The sequence continues at coordinate 2,178,537 of NC_090873.1, forward strand.
AGAATATATTGTTTTCAAGCGCATTGGGGTATTGAAAATGCGTTGTAATTTGATGAGAAGAAAGAGGGTTGAACAAGCACTTATTGAACACAACGTAAATGATTTCTATTTCCGAAAGTGTACCTATTTTATTGACGAGAGCGAGAGAGAGAGAGAGAGAGAGCTATCGCCTACGAGAAGAATACAATAGGAACAGTAAGGATTTCTTTTTTTTCTCCATTTCATGGAGTTTCTATAAACGACGTTTTGAATTTTCTTGTACCGTCAAGACTGATAACTTTACTTCCTTTGTTGCTTTTTAAGAAAGTTGTTCATGGTTTTAGTGTATTGAATTTTGGTTTTGTTTATCGTTTACTTGCAGTAGAAGGATACTCAGGCTGTTGTTGGTTCAATCAAGGTGCTAGAGATGATTTTGCAAGTAAGCTTTTATTGAAATTTAGAATTAGTTGTTTTCCTTGGCACTACATTGATCTTTCCTTCCAAAGTTGCTAAATCGGCTCACTTGGTACTGTAGTATTGCAGAAAGTGACAGTCAATACTGAATTCATTTAAGAATACTTTGAATGAAATAAAGCTATCCTTTCATTCATTGACAAAACTGTCAAGTGTTAGGATTCCGTTGATCAACTCAGTATTAGTTCCACATTGGCAAAAACGTACACAGGAACGTTGTTTATTTTTAATAAATTGGTTGTGTCAAATAACTTTGTTATGGGCTTTGCCACTTATTTCTTGCCAGTACATATATATAGTTATATCAGGGTAGAACGTGGGTATGTGATCATGATTTAGGGACAAGGTTCCATAACCCTGGTAATTGAATTTAAAGAGAAGGTTTCCGCGCCATACACTCCAAAGTAGGGAAAGCGAGAAAAAAAGTTCCAAGGGCTGCCGTCATCAAAACAAACGCCTTTCACCCTGTTAAGCCCTGCTTCATTTTTCTTTGTAATAAAAGTTTATTCAATTTTGGGGTTCCCGTGAACTCTTTCGGAGTCTCGTGAACACTATGTGACCGTCAAACCATTGATTTCGTAGGCTTATTTCATTCGTTATTTATAACGCGCCTTCCCTGTTGAGAAAATCGGTTAAAAAAGGGAAGATTTTAGTATTATTTTTGGTAAATACGAAGTCGGTTGTTCAGTCAAATAACTTGATTTAGAAACACTCTCTTTTCTTTTAATGTTTTACAGGTTATTTCTTACCAGTACATCATTAGTTATATAACGGTAGTGATCATTTAGGCTCAAGGATTGTCATGATTTAAGAAGCCTGATTATTGCATTTAAAGAATGTTTCCTTCACTCATTCAAAAGTGGGGGTAGCGAGATAAACTTCCATGGGCTGCCGTCATCAAACAAAATCCTTTCGCCCTTTTTATCCCTCCTGGATTTTTGTTCTTTTTAATAAAGGTTTACTCCAATTTTTTGGGGTTCTTGTTTTTCCATACATACTGTTGGGATGTAAACTCTTTCGGAATGTGTAGTGTTCACGAGAAACGAATGTGATTTATCATCAATTTACGCCTTTTCTCCCTTATAAATTATATACACAACCCAAAAATGCTGCCTTGCCTGAGCTATGTTTACTGGGAAAAATATAACCAATCAACAAATGGAGTAAATGGCTATGGGCAGAATCCCATAGCCGCATTTGTTTAAAAATACTGTTCAATCAAATCTTTGATACAAAGTTTGGCCCAGTAAAGGTGAGGGCACTGGAAACGCCAAAAGTACAATCTAATTATATGAAAAAGGGGAGTGGCTGGGACAAGGGGAGGAGGAGGGATGAAAAACACGTCTTTAACCACCGTCTTCAAGATGAAACGAAGTGACGCTCACATGGAAACCTGGTCACTTGGCAAGCACAAGTATCCTAAAGGGTATTGACTATAATCCTAATAAGTGCCACCCCAAGTCCCAGTTCCCCGAATAAATAAAAAGTACACAATGGGAAGAAGAAGCATAAAAATTCTATTTGCAAGCAAATATTTCCTTTGTAAACTGACTTTATTCGTTAATATAGGTGTCTCCCTAGTTGAGAAAGTCAGACGATAAGGGAGGTTTTTAGTACCATTCTTAAGTGGAATAACCACAAAAGTGTTATAGTTAAGAAGGCAAATAAGCGCCTGTATTTTCTCTTATTGGGTAGGGATGGTGTGTCATGATCCTGAAGGAGTTATAGAAAACGATCAAGTAAAGGTGTTATGGGACTTCCGAATTCAAACAGACCATCAAATTGAGCATAAAAGACCTGATGTAGTTGTTCTTGATAAGATAGAAAGATCATGTTATGTGATAGATATCGCGTGCCCTTTTGATACAAGAGTGCTGGAAAAAGAAAAAGAGAAAATGGAAAAATACCAAGAATTAAAAAGAGAGATTGGGAAAATCTGGAGCTTCCGAAAAGTAATTGTTGTACCAATTGTCATTGGTGCACCAGGGACGTTCAGCAAAAATTTGAAAACATCGTTGAAGAAAATTGCACTAGATTGCACGTTATTACTACAAAAAGCCTCCTTGTTGGGAACGGCAAGAATCTTGAGAACAACACTAGACACCTAAGGCCATAGGTCGTGGCTTGATGCCTAGTTTACAAACCACGTTAACAACATATCGTGTGAATGAACGAAATAATAATAATAATAATAATAATAATAATGCGTTGACGGAGAAAGTGATTGTTGAAGAAGAGAGTCGGCAGGACTATGAGAGAAGGAGAAAAGACGAGAAAGTTAAAAACTGGAAGGAGAAAGCCCTACATGGTGTGTTTGCCAACAAATATCAGATGAAGCTGGAGAGGAGTCTTGGATATTGCTCAGGAATGGATTCTTAAAAAAAGGAGACAGAATGTTTGATTCTTGCTTCTCAGGAACAAGCTTTAAGAACAAACTCGATCAAATGCAGCATAGATAAGACCTCAGAGACACCACTGTGTAGATTGTGTGGAGATACCACTGAAACAGTACGGCACATTACTAGTGGATGCAAGAAGCGTGCCCAGAGAGAGTATAGGAAGCGCCACGACAGGGTGGCCCTGGGGATACACTGGGAGATTTTCAGGAAGTCTGGGATAGAGTGTAATGACAAGTGGTATGACCATCAACCCTTGGTAACCGCAGAAAATGGAGAGGTGAGGATTATCTGGGACATGAATATCTACACAGACAAAGTGCTCAAAACTTAATCGGCCAGATATTACTCTAGTGCATAAAGACACACAGAAATGGACACTTAATGACGTAGCTGTGCCAGCGGACCAGAACATCACCAGATCTGAAGAGGAGAAGGTTGAAAAGTACCAGGAACTAGCATTTCAAATAAGAAGGATTCATGGAGCCTCGAAAGTCACAATAATACCTATCGTGATTGGTGATCTTGGAAGCATATCAAAAGGTGCAAATTCGCTAAACGGTAGAGAATACCCTTGCCAAATGATATCCATAACAAAAGGAGGGGCCTCTAAATCCCTCTCCCAAAATTCAAAAGCGTTAGCTAGACGACCTTTAACGCACGGCTCCACCAAAGGGAACTCCGATCCTTTATAATGGCAATCTAATACGATTTCAGAAACCTCATCGTCTGAATCGAGCTCAAGCTCGTGATAGTAATCCAGTCACTTCGAGCGATCGCCAGTTTTGTTAGTACAACTGGAGGCCAAATGACCATATTCCCAGAACTAAAACAAAAGGAGACCACAAGGAATAAGATTGAAAGACAAAAAACGAATAAGCAAAATGATAAACAAAAAATTGTCTGCCTGGTACAGCGTACTGGAGCGAGAGTGACAAACAGCATACATTAACAAACGTATATACAATCCTAGACAAAACTGTTGGGAAGGTTAGTACTTTTGAAGTCTTCATTGCTTCTCTCCCCTCCCCCCTCCTTCAATGTTGTGCAAAACTGAATGGGTTCAGTGGAAAATTGTTGACTTACCTTCCAACATTGAATAGGGGGGAGGGGGGGCTATGTAAGAGAAAGTGAAACTATTCCTTTTGAGCTTTTGCAGAAACAGGTTGAAATACAGCTCTGGTGTGGTTCATTATTTACAAAACCTTCCCAACTACTTTTATCTATGATTGTAGCTACATAGGACAAACACCAATAAGGGGTGATAATACCAACATGCCCAAGAAATAACACGTAGAAAGTCATTATCTCCTATACTTCGTACCGGAGATAAGTTGTATGCTTAGTTGGTCGATGGCAAATCAGATACGTTTTCAGTCTTAAAAGTGCAGAGAAAATCTGAGTCTCCAGAAAACGTCATGGTCCTGACCGCTCCTATGCACTCTGTGGAACCATCCTTAAGTGGTCATCTCTATAAAGGATGTTGCTGGGTGTAAGAGTTACGAAGGATCTAACATAGTCTGATCATGTCAGATATGTGACAACTAAAGCCAACCGCTTGATCGGTTTTATCAAGAGGGAATTATCAACAAAAACGCACTCAAAGTGTTGTACACCACTATGGTGCGTTCCCCTCTTTGTCGTGCTTCCCAAGTTTGGACTCCACAGACACCAATGCTGAATTATAAAAGTAGAGAAAGTCCAAAGGGGCGCTTCACGCTTCACATACACGAATAATGAACTATCATACAAGGGCACACTGTTTAGTCTTAATTTGATACCTCTTAACTATTGGTTAGAGTATCTCGATACATTGTTTTCTTCTTAAATGTAAATTAGGGTATATTGATATCTGCGCCGATAGAGATGTTGCGGTTTGAACACGGCGCTTGCTTGGTGCCTCTGCCCTTTTCCTTAATAGGGAATTTCAGAAACGGCGACGGCTACGACTACGACATCGCCAGAAAACAGTAATATCATTGGTTAAAAGAGCATAATTTTAGCAAGTAGGTTTGCGGTCCTCTGCATAACGACGACGTGAAATCACCAAATTTGAGGTTTTGATGACAACGTAAGCATGCAACAGAGAATCCTTTATTCTCTATTTTAACTTTGAAACCGCTCGTACCAATTTATTTTTAGTATACTTCGCACACATTGTAGGACGTGAATGAGACTGAATAATCGCGAAAGACGTAATTATGATAAAGTCAAGGTATATTTCGAGTGGACGTTTTAGTCGACCGTCGCCGTCGTAGATCTTAAATTCCCTAATAATGTCAATGCTAAAACATCCCTCTTTAGACATTCATTTTTTGTAAGAATATAAAATTTACGGAATGCCTTACCTTCAAATTTAAATAAACAACATATTTAAGAAAAAGTTTAAATCTTTCTACTTTTCCATGTTACGCCTTGTTTTCGATTGTGACGTTACTCGTTCATATAAGCTCGTTTGTTGCAAATGTCGTAGGATCAATACTTTAACTAAGTGTAGTTGTGGATTGATATTTAATTGTCTTGCCAGTTTGATCGATGTGGTCTTTTTCCTCTTTAGTAGTGGGTTGGGAATAGCCGTCAGTTTTACATTGATAGATTGAGATTGGTGATACACCCTGTAAGGGACTTGATGTCCTACTGTTTTTACCTCCCTTAGTCGGTAAATGAATTTAAACAAAAAAAGAAATAAAATAGAGTACATATTCAGCCTTGGTAAAATGAGGATCACCAATTTAATCAAGATAACAACTGATTGAATCTGAGACTTGATTTGACCTAAAACATACATACCTGATTTTCTCGAGTCATGTCTGCCCCCCCCCCCCCCCCCCTTCAAAGGGAGTCTAAGTGAGACGTTTTTGTGATGTTAATTGGTTCTACTTTACATATGAATAAAAACTAATTTTCATAATAAAAACTTCGCACTTAGACTCGCTTTGAAGAGAAGGCAGACATGAACTCGGAAATGGCCTATTTAATGCAGACTGCTTAAGTCCCTCATGCTTCCCGATGTAGAAGCTTTCGATCATGTAAACCTGAACCAGTAACTTTTGACTGTAGTTTTCTTACGTTACCATATTGGAGAAGATGACAACGGAGACTAAAAGCCAGGGGATAAACACTGATGACATTTTTGATGAGCAAAAAATACTTGTATATCATCAATTACACCATCAGTTGTCCTTTCCCTCGTCCACAAGCAACTAGTTTCCCATCCCTTCTTCCGTCAGGCGCATTACACTTTGAAACACGATAAGCGAAATCGCCTGCTAGTGTGCTTGCTAAGTACACTGTAGTTACAAATGTCAGTTAGCTCCCAAGAAGCCGTCCTTAAGTATTTGCGTAGTTGGTTGACAACCAAAACTATGACAGCTCGTTTGCAAAACTCCTACACTGAAATACTGACCCACTGAAAAGAGATGATCCCTAATAAGCGCAATTAGACAAAGAACGCTATGCATCTCGCTCAGGACTAAAGAACTGAAAGATCTCGGCGGTGACAACAATGCGAAGAAGAATGCGGATAGAAAAATGGCGCATAAAAGGACGAGGAAGGCGAAGACGAAGATGGAAAAAAACGTTTTAGCCATCCTGCAGCTAGTGGAGGTCAGAAAAGCAGTCTAAAAGCAACATCGAGTAAAAGACACCAAGTGGTCACCACAAGAAGATTGCGGAGAGAAAGAAGACGTACAAGATGACGAAGAAGGACAAGACGAAGAGTGAAAAGACGATAAGTCATCTTGGAGCGGCGGTGGATTGCCAAGCTTCTTCTTTGGCAGTATTTTTGTTCAAGAGTACGATCCATTTTTGCCACGGTTGACGCACTAACATCTCCTTTTAAACTGAATTCTTAGAGAAAGATTTTTATGCGGTCTCTTTCACTAGTTTTCTTCCTAATGAACATGTTTAAGTCCGTCAATCAATCTGACAAACTTGAAAAAATGTTTGGGCGTTTCCGAGGTGTTTCTAAAATCTCTCTGCAAGCCTCCGGACTTCAAAGTCTTTTTCATAATATAACTTGAAAAAGTTGAATTAATAACAGTCTGAAATGTCGAACTCGGGCTGCTTTTAAACTCAATTTATAATAGCTAAGCGTATTCAGATAAGAAGGACCGCGCAGTATTTGAAACAGTCATTGTAATCAATCCTTTGCAATGTTTTTTGACTTTTGAATAATATGAGAAGTGTTCTTCTCGCAATTTTTTTAAAATTTCGTCTGCCTTTCAAAAGAGGCTTATCATTTTTGCATATCAAAAGTCTCTTTTTTCCTTAATGCCAGCAGTACTTTAGAGTATCAGATTTATAAGGGAGATTCCGTCGAGGTGGACAAGAAGGATAACTCTAGAAACCAATTGCAAATAAGTTCAGAAAGCAAAAACAGTCGCTGTGCCACACACATATATATATATACCCCAGAAGGCCGAAACCGTACTATCTCCGGTTATATATAATAAACTGAATAATGCAAGCATTTTGATTGGTTCTCACCTATGATCTATAAGAAGACATACGCATAGCTGAAGTGATCATATTAAAAAAAACCTTTAATCTGATTCTTTATATTAAACAGATGCCATGTTGCCTGGAGTCTATTCACCAGCAGATCACTGAAAACGTCAAAATGTGGTAGAACATCATGGACAATCTCAGCTGCCACATTTTGAAGTCATCTGTGATAAAGAGCCCATAACCTGGAGTTCTCAACTCCAATACTTGGACTATGAAACGTCATTTTCACAGATCAAGCTATTTTTAGACAACTTCTTGACGAGTGACTATTCTCAATCATCATGGGTAATAATTTCTCATGCAAGACTTGTGAAAAGCCGAAAAGGTCTGGTTTCACGGAAAAATCAATCTAAAGATAACTTGATCTGTAAAAACGCCGTTCCACAAATACAATAAAGTAGTACGTCTGAGCGTCTGAGTCATTGGCCCCTGCTGTGATCAATTACTGAACAGACGACCTGAGATTGCCAGATGAAAATAAATTTAAAACTTTCCTCCCAAACTTCCTTGCCTTGCATACCAGATGAATTCCTGGGTAGTCACTACATAATTTTCGTCCTTGAACAACTTGGAGTAAACGATTACTAAAGCGCTAAGTACGTTGTATTTTAATATCATGACGTTCTTGTGGTGGCTGTTTCCGCGGCTTTGCTGTGAATATATATGAACAAGTCAATGGCACCCTGGCAGAGCAAAAAAAAGCAAATAAACACAATCTCATTTGTCTTATTTTTCTCTTGATCCTTAGCATCTTCAATTTTGCAACGTGTTGTTTTCTCCTAGACCTCTTCCCACTCCCCCTCACGCTTCCGTGATCCATACCAAAAACCTACCCTCCTCCCCCCAACTTTCAAACTTACTCCGAGGTCGTGTCTATTTTGTAATAAAAAGAAAAAGCAAAGTCATGAGCTGTGGCTATTTCGTGACACCGGGTCTAAAACTGGTCACTTTTAAAGGGTCACTCGTTGCAGGTAGTAGTTTTCTCATTTGGTTAGTAACCGAAAACCCTCAATTTGGCCAACTCTAGACCTGAAGTAGCTTGGAATGCATACCCGGGGGAATCATAAATCGATCGTCCCATATACCACTAGAGTTGGCGAGGTTTCCCAGGGGGTGTCCGTGTTCCCAAAATTACTTTCAAACTTGTTCCCAGCTTCTTGATCCCTAAAATTGTTTTAAATTGTTTCCTAAAATACTTCGACATTGTTACCCTGTTCCCCAAAACCTCAGGCTCGGGCGCAAGGTATATTAATCACGTATTGCCTTCGTTGTGGTCCGGAGTGCTTCGAAAAAGACCGAATGACTAAGTTCTGTTTGTGCTTTCTTTCTTTCCCACCGCCATTTTTATTTGTACGAATCATTCTCCCGCGGAAATATGAGACTCGCCCCAGGCTCCACGAAATGGAACACAGCTTCTCTTCCGAACAAAATGGCGGAAGGAGGTCTATTTCGAAGCATTCCGGTACACAGCGAAGGAAGTGGCAACATGTGATTAATATACCTCGCTCCCAATCCTGAGCCTTAGTCTGTTAAATTTAAGGATCTCGCCAGCGACTCGAGTGCTATCAAGACAACCGGTAGGTCAAATCTTAAGTTATTTAATTTCATTTGTTTATATTTGTATTTGTATTTTGTTTTTGGATGATCCGTAGGGGTAGGCCGTGGACTGGCGTTTCTAAAACGAGGGTAAGGGTAAGACCAAGGGTCAGGGTAAGGGTAAAGATACGAATACAAAAAGTATCCTAAACATGCATAAAAGCTAACCTTAGGCCTAATTAGGCCTAAACAAAAGTTTAAGGTTGGCTTTTATGCATTTTTAGGATAGTTTCTGTATTCATATCCTTACCCTTACCCTGACCCTTGGTCTTACCCTTACCCTCGTTTTAGAAATGCCGGCGGTGGAGCGATCTGTATGGGGTCCATGGACTTTTGGGTGACCCTGGCCTTACATGCAGGAGGTCAAGCTTTGACCAGGTGTATAAGCAAGTACAGTAAAAAGCAAATGTTCCTTTGTAATTCTTTCAGATGGTGGGCCAAGTCTATAAACATTTTTACCACAATTGCTTGTAATCTCGCAATCTGATTGGCTAATTTGCCGTTGTCGATAAGAGTCTAGACAGCGCTGCTTGTGTCATGCTTGTGTCAATTTGTCAAGCAATGTAATAGCCAATCAGGAACGCTCATTTTTGGAAATAAACCAATCATATTGCGAGAAAGTTATAGACAACACTTGCTCTTTCTTTGAGTTATGATTTTGGTCACGCTCTGAAATAAAAACTTTCTTTGGCGTTGAATATTGTGGTAAAAAACAAATCGAAAGTGGTTCATTGTTGTCTGTGCTCTTATCGACAACGATATTCGTCATCACAGTGGTCAAAATTTGTTGTAGACTCACTCAGCTACGCCTCGTGAGTCCACAATATTTTGACCACTGTGATGACGAATATCGTTGTCGATAAGAGTACAGACAACGCTGAACCACTTTCGATTTGTTAAACAGCTCACGGGTACTTTATTGAGCATAGATAAGTGGTCGACTTAGAAAGAAACCTCTTATAAAGGCACAAGTGATCAATGAGACTACAAGAGTAACTACTGAAGGGGCACGGCATGACTATTTTAGGGGTGAAGGGTACAATAGCTGAAACAATCCAAACCTTTACAAAAATGCTAACCTTAGACCTAAGCAATATGCTTTAGATAATGTTTTGGCCTAAGGTTAGCATTTTTGTAAAGGTTTGGGTTGTTTCAGTTTTCACCCCCTTCACCCTTCACCCACGAAATAGGCATGCCGCAGGGGCAGATCTGGGATAATGACCGGTTTCCAAAACAAGGAAAATGTTTCTTGAAGGGTCTGGGGGCATACTCTCCTGGGAATGTTTTGGCTTTAACTCTCCAAAGTCCCCTTTCCCATATGTTTCTGACTGATTTTGGTAAAATGGTGGAAACCAGCATGGATCCGCCCCTGTACTGACACTGCTTCAAGAAGGTATTAGTGTTGAAACTGGTAAGCTAATACCTACATGTAGAATGGGCACACCACTATGTTTTAAATTTTCTGAGTAAACAAATAAATTTTTGACTCGTAGATAGATGAAGTCATGCCATGAGGTATCGGAGGCTCAATCACTCCAGTATGGATTCGCCCCTGTACAGACATGAGTCCAAAATGGTATTAGTGTTGAGACCGGTAAGCTTACATACAATCCATGTAGAATTGGTACAAGGCGGCATTTTTAATTTTCTGTTGTGTTATTAAACAACTTATTTTTTAACTCATTAGGTATCAGAGACTCGCTCACTCACTCCATTCCAAATACAGTACAGCCCAAAAATAATGCATGCACAAGAAGGGGCATGTAATCTTTCCAGTACTAATTTCAATTTAACATATTTTTGCTGTACCTCCCCCCCATGCTAAGTATTACTTTTGTCCCAGAGTCCTTGTTTGCCCATCTTTGAAATGTTTCAGGGAATATAGTACAAAGGCAGCTGTTTTTTGCTTGGTACAGTAGGTCTTGGAGGGAATTTCTGTGTAAATTCTATGAATGAAGGTTTAATTAATGTGTAGTGTTTTTCATTCTGTCCCCTAAAAAAATATACCTTCATGGAGTTGCAAAATAGAAAGTTAATACCCTATAGGAGATACATGTAGCATGTCAAAAGTGACTGTGGAATTCGTAAAAGCAACATTATGAAGAAATACCATAGACATCCCTTAGATTGAGTGACAATTTTTATTTATTATATAATAATATTTTATTGAAAAGTTAAACGCTAAAAGATTGTTTAAAAACATTTTAAAAAATTCTAAAAAATGGACGACGTTTCGGCGTTACTCTACGCCATTATCAAGTCAAGACGGTAA